>NC_025996.2:12221091-12301091 GCF_000442705.2 Elaeis guineensis | reverse complement strand
ATGAAACAACTGGGGGAAAATGTTGGTTGGAAGGTGGCTCCGAATTTCATCGTGTGTGCGGGAAATAGGAAAGGGTACTCCTTGGATGAACGGTCGACCGGAACAGTGATCAAATGTCTGGTGGAGAAAACCAATACGGCAATGATCCCATGAATCCAGAACATCATGGCCGCCGCCGCACGCCACCGACGAACACCAACGAGACGAAGACATCCTCCATGACCGTCGACGAGCACCAATTGTCACTTCATATGATCTACTACCTCCTCTCACATGCTGATCGCCAACACGACATGGATCGGAAAATGAGGAAGAACACCGGTTTGAAATAATCGGGAGATGAGGAAGAAGATGACTTTGAAAACACCCCTAAAGCTCTCAACAATTACAGCACTACCCATTCGAACTTTGAAAATGCCACTGGATTTTGAAGAAATTACCCCACAGCCACGATCGTGACTGGCTACGGGAACTTTCCGGTAAACCATCTCTTGCCGTCCTTTATAAATCGGACAGTTAGGATTTTATTAAATAAGAGATATCGTAAATGCCCTTTGGAGCACCGTAGAAAAAGTGTCGGTCTTTTATAAACCCTGATAAACTACTCTTTCTTCTCCTTCCGGACCCTGATCTACAGCCGCCTATTCGATCACCATCGGGTTCTCCGAACCCTAATAGGAGAGGAGAGAAGACGACGCCGTCGTCGATGGAGCTGGGGGCGTCGGGGATGTTCGTGCCGGTGCAGACGGTGGGGACGGTGCTGTGCTGCATCTGCGGCGTTGCGATGGCTCCCAACCCGGCCAACATGTGCGTGCGCTGCCTCCGCTCCCGCGTCGACATCACCGAGGGTCTTCCCCGCCACGGTGCCGTCGTTCACTGTCCCGAGTGCCGCAGCTACCTCCATCCCCCACGCACCTGGATCCGCGCCGACCTCGAGTCCAAGGAGCTCCTCGCTTTCTGCCTCCGCCGCCTCAAGCCCCTCACCCGTCACGTCCGCCTCGTCCACGCCGAGTTCGTCTGGACCGAGCCCCACTCCAAGCGCCTCCGCCTTAAGCTCCGCGTCCAGCGCGAGGCCCTCCACGGCGCCATCCTCGAGCAGTCCCACCTCGTCGAGCTCACCGTCCACGACCAGCTCTGCCCCGCCTGCTCCCGCGCCCAGGCCAACCCCGACCAATGGTCCGCCGCCGTCCAGCTCCGCCAGCATGTCTCCCACCGCCGCACCTTCTTCTTCCTCGAGCAGCTCATCCTCCGGCACGGCGCCGCCGCCCGCGCCCTCCGTATCTCCGAGGCCGACCGTGGTCTCGACTTCTTTTTCGGTAGCCGCTCCCACGCCGTCAAGTTCGTCGAGTTCATCTCCGGCGTCGTCCCCGTTCGCTCCCGTTCCGATAAGCAGCTCGTCTCCCACGATCCCAAGAGCAACATCTACAACTACAAGCATACCTTCTCCGTCGAGATCTGCCCCATCTGCCGCGAGGATCTCATCTGTCTCCCTCCCAAGGTTGCCCAGGCACTCGGCAACCTCGGCCCCCTCGTCATCTGCACCAAGATCTCCAACTCCGTTGCCCTCCTCGACCCCTTCACCCTCCGCTCCGCCTTTCTCGATGCCAGCCAGTACTGGCGGGCCCCCTTCAAGGCCCTGCTTTCCAGCCGCCAGCTCGTCGAGTACATCGTGCTCGACATCGAGGTGGAGTCCTCGGAGGTGACCGTCGGGGGGTCGAGGTACTCCCTGGCTTATGCCCAGGTCGCCCGGCTGTCGGATTTCGGAAAGAACGACAACATCTTCACTGTCCGAACCCATCTCGGCCACCTCTTGAATCCCGGCGATTATGCCCTAGGTTATGACCTCTATGGGGCCAATAGCGGCGATCTCGAGATTGACCTGCCAGATGCGGTTCTGATAAAGAAGAGCTACGAGGAGAAGCGCCGCAACAGAAGTGGAAAGGCTCGACCTTGGAAACTCAAGAGCTTGAACATGGACGTGGACAATACCTCCAAGGGCAGAGCTGACGAAGAGAAGAGGAATACCGAGTATGAGGAGTTTTTAAGGGACTTGGAGGAGAACCCTGAGCTGAGGTTTAATATCTCATTGTACCGCAACAAAGATTATCAGCCGTCGGAGACGTCAGAGATGGCATCAACGGCTGGTGGGGATGATGTTCCTTCCGTGCCTTTGGACGAGCTGCTTGCTGATCTTGAGCTAAGTGATGGAGAGGAGGAAAATGATGATGCTGGTAGCATGATGGAGTGACTTACCTGATCGCATCCATACCACTTGATCCTTACATCATCGATCAAGGTTTGAGCTGGGTCTTCTCTTATATTATGTATGCTTTTTTGCCCCTGAAGTTTTGGAAGTTGATGAGTCTAGCTTGTAGATGTTGGGTCCTAAGCTTAAAACAAGTTTAGTTTTGTTTTTAATACTCTTTAATTTAATTTTTTTTTAAGAACTTGATTATGTTTGGTCGTAGCTAATAATTGTGCTGGACCGTGAGATCCATTCTGTTTTGTTGCACAAGGGTGTTGTAATTTTTGAAATGCACAAACACATCTATGAAGGAAATTGACAAAATTTGTGTAAATTTTAGTTTGTCTAGTCCTTCATAGCTTTAACTTGTGATCATAGTTTGTGTGATTACTTTTGAGATATGATTACTGCAAAACTTCTGGATGGTGAATCTTTCAAAATGGAAGGCCTTGTTACAAATGAATCCCATTTGAGAGAGAGAGAGAGAGGTGGTCCTAATGGATGTTCTCCTTGCATCTTAATTTGATAATTTTATCAACTTCTGTCATGGGTGTTGGTTATGTAGAATAGAGGTTTTACCACAAGTCCATGCTATTCTGAAGATAGAGGCAGCTCTTATGTGTATTCTCATTGTTCCTTGGGCTGATGGGGTTTATCAGTGTTTGGTGTGTGTGGTGAGTCTGGTGACTGTATGGGATAAAAACAGTCGTTACTCTATCTGTCACTGGGTATATCAAAAGTTTCTTGACAACATTATTGGGAAAATGAGATTTGAATGATGTTCATTGGGAAAATAAGGTTTGGATGATGCTTGAGACTTTTGTGTTGGACTTTATACCTTTCACAGTGAGTGATGGTCTGGGAGAGTTGTTTTATTTTGTGTGCCAGGGGGTAGAAGTTTGTATACATTGGATGGTCGTACACCAAATAAAGCTTGGTGTCACTTATTACATATATAGGAGATAGCAAATAAATATCATTAAAAAGTAAAAATAATGTTGGCATAAACAGCTGGCTAGATGCATAGGTTGGTTCTCTAGCCTTGGCAACACATCCATCGGTCCCTCCCACACCCCACCTCTCTGTCTGTGTCTGCACGAACACGTGTATTCTTTGTAACCGATCAGTTTTCTTTCTTATTTTTTCTGTTTCTTTCATCTTTCTCTGGTAAGGCAGCTCAATTTTCACAGTCAGCTACTTTTCTTCTCTTGGTGATGTCCTAGGCTAATTGGGATGTCTTTGGCTGCTCAGAAGAACAACACACACACACACACAAATATAAGATAAAAATACAATGGAGAAGACATGGTTGGCATCCAAAGAGAGAGAAAGTATGAGCTAGAAAAATCTCACCATCAGTGGGAGAGGTAAATATGTGTCGTCAATTAATATCTACTGACATAAAATCAACAAAGGTTTGCTTAGTTGTCTCCTAGAATATTTTAGGGTGACTTCCTAAATTGTGTGATTGTTTCTGTTAGTAGTTTCTAAGATTTGCTGTTAGCAATTGGCTAAAAAGTTCATGGAAAGTGCATTACCACAGAAACATAATCGTTGACTTATTCTTTGACATTGGTCTGTGGTCCAATTGGTGTGGATTGGATATAGACTACATTCAGAATAAATTAGATTGGACTGACTGACACTATTCATGACTCAAGGGAAAAATTTAGTCCAATTTATCTTTCTCTGGCAATCATCTCTCCTTGTCATGTGCCAGATTTCTACCACAGGTAAACACTTCTTTTGCTTCTTCTCTCATCTATGTTGCTAATTTCTACTTGATTTAATGATAAGCATATTTTGTTGTGTCTTTCTTAAGGACCGACTCGTCTGATCTGAACCAAATCCTTACCCTGTCAGCTTTATCTACAAGTGCAATAAGAGAAGGGTCATTTTCTCTTATATTAACCAAAAAAAAAAAGGTATTAAGATTTCAAATGAGGTTATAGATGTTAACTACAGCCAATATTTCTTATAATTGTGTATTTATTCCCTTTTTTTTTTGTTTTCCTTCACTAATTAAAATTTTAGCAACATATTGTCTTAAAGAATGAAGATATTGTGGTTAATTTTTATCATAAAAAAACAGAAGGCAGTGTGATTTGAAAATAAACCTAGTTTTCGCTATGACTATGATATAGTGGGGCAAGGGGCAGTGATATCATAAAATGAATTTTGAAATGAGAACATTGTTATTTTTTTTCTTTTTATAATTATTAACTGAAAGGGTCTCAAAGGCTTTTCTCCTGAAGAGGAATGTGTATTTCAAGAAGTGAAGGCTCTAAAAACTAAGCTTACAAAGCTGGGAGGATGTGTTAAAACTAGCATTCTGACCAGAATAAGGGTGGCATAGTAGTGATAGTATAAATACTTGCAACGTGATAATTAATTAAATTGACCTGCTATGCATTTCACCATAATAGTGCTAAGGCATAATGGCTGGCATTTATGGATCATAGCTTGATATGAAATGAAAGACAGTGATATTATTACTTTTTTGGTTTTCAAGAATGTTAGAAATATGAACCAGAACAAGACCACGCAGCAAGCTCTTCTAAAATGTCTCCAGAAGCTCAGAAAGTTGATACAGGACATTCATAAGAAGGATTTCAGAATTTTAGATCGGTTTTTGTCATATTAAGTATTCAAGGATTATGAAGGATGATGTATGACATTTCACTGAGTCAAGAAATTTCAACTTTTTGGAGGGAAAAAAAAAATCTGATTCACCCAATGTTTTCAATAAGCTGATGAAAAGCTCAATGCTGCATCTGAAAATCGAATGCTAAGACTATGGTGAGAGGAATGGCCAGTTTTGATTGACTTGATATTTTGGTCCCTTTTTCATCAAATATTGTTCTATGTAGTCATGTTTTATCCATCTTTACTGTAGGGAGAGGATGATTGTTTTTTCTATGCGTAGGATGCTTTGGTATCTTTTATCAATTTTTTACGTTTGATAATGTGATTGAGGTTTCGTCCGTATTCATTTTTCAAATAAGTAGTGTTGCAAGTGTTAAAAATGATCTTGTTGCTTGTATAAATATCTAATAAACTTTTAGTCCTTTTGGCCCTAAATCTCACCATTGAGAATTTTGGAAAATCTACTTTAGTCGACTGCTTGCACTCAAGGCATTAATTTATGTTGTGGATCTTCCAAATATAACAGAAATCTTCTTCTTTTTTTTTTTAAAAAAAAATAGGAAACATTCTGTTGTTAATGATGGCTTTGATTGTTACGGACGAGGAACATGTGCTACATTAAAAATAAGTTAATAAGAAGTTCAAAAAATTGAGAGATGAGAAAGATAAAATCCAAGGATTAGTTAAAGCGTATCCATATTTTTGTTATTTTAAATTCTGCAAAAAGTCCAGTTGGGAATTTGGAATAGATATGGATAGAGATCTCTGTTTTAAGCTAATAAAATCTAACTAATTTGGGAAATCCAGGAGCAGTTGCGGAGCTAAGAAATAGAGACAATGGAATAAATTAAGGTGCACATAGATTATATATATATAATCCAACGTTTTTTGCCTTGTACGTGTATCGTAATGAATGCATGGTTGAAGGATAGATTTTGGAACAGGAAGGATTTCATGCGACTTATATCTGTGCTTTGATTGGTGAACTGACAACCGTCTTTGAACTTGCAATTGTAGCATCTCTTTCTATCTATGGCCAACTTCTAGATTGCAATTGGATTATTACAAAGACATTGAGCTATAAAAGAGCCTTCTTTGGAGTAATCCCGGGGAGTGAAGCCCAACTTCGCTTGAGAGGCGTCTTTCGGAATGGGATAGGGACTGGATGGGGCTGATCTCAGACCTAGTCAGGGCTCCTAGCTAAAACCAAAGCGAGGGTATTATTTTTGGTGACCAAAGCGAGGATACTTTGAAGCGGTAAATATTGTGTTCTATGGCTCATGTACGTTGTTCTGTAAGTGGATTTGTAATAGACTCTTTGGGACTGTAATGAGAAGTTAAATTGTGTGTTTACATCTAGGCATTTGTTAGGAAACAAGCATCACATCTTTAAGATTATCTTTCTTACGCTGTTTTGGCTTTTTGCTAGCTTGATGAGATCGCACCAAGTTAATACTGGTCATGTGGATGCACGAGTCTGATTGCAAGAGAATGTTTGAAGGAAAATTGTTACACCTACTCCCATCCTCTTATTAAGAGCGCTGCTTCCAGAACCACTCGTTTCCCTGCTCACAACACCAACTTCTCTTGTCCTCTCTTGTTGGTAAAGGAGGGGTTTTAGTTAAATATGCATGTTAAAGATCACACAAAACTTGGATGAATAATCTGTCTTTACCAAAAAAATAAAGAAGAATAGACTATGTTTATGATAGGAGTGATAGAGAGGCTGCTCAAGGTGTTTGGGTTATAGTAGTGGAGAAAACATGACATGGAACTGCTTAGGTATGATTTGGTTCCTTTTATTAGTGAGGGTTTGGAACATGGGTTATTTACGTGGCAATGGTGGAGCAATGTCGTATTAGACCAAGTGGAAGGCAGGCTGCAAGTAGATCAGATAGACCAGCTCCCAACCGAGCACTATCTGAAATTAATGCGGTCCTGACCTTGATGAAAATTATTGGCATGTTCATGTCATTGAATTTTGATGATTATATTCCCGTCAATCCTGAGCAAATTCTGATCCAAAACTAATTGTACTATATGCTTCGAAACCCTTCAGGCATATAAGAAACTAGCTTTTATTTATTTATTTATTTCAATAGTTTACTCTATCAGTAATTGTCTACTATACTAAGTTAGTTGCCGATAGAATCTTATGTTTGTTATATATATTGTTTATTGTTGTTTTATTATATATGATATTTATGATATAATTAAGTAATTAATTTATGTATATTAATAATGGTGTGTGTTGGCTTTCATCTGATTTG
Organism: Elaeis guineensis; assembly: GCF_000442705.2. Lineage (NCBI taxonomy): Eukaryota > Viridiplantae > Streptophyta > Magnoliopsida > Arecales > Arecaceae > Elaeis > Elaeis guineensis. Next base: position 12,293,930 of record NC_025996.2, on the reverse strand, counting down.
ACTCAAAAATATTCTAGGGATTGATAAAATCAATATTATATGCAATAATCACGTTGGAAGGTAACTGGATGGGGTTGAGGCTCGATTTTTCTTTATTTTATTATTATTATTATTTTTTTAGATGCCAACAAAATATAGATTGGATTTGGGTTGCGCCAATCTGGCGGATTTGCTTTGATACGGTTACTTTTCCAATTTCCTTGGTATGTCATGCTAAAATGCAAGGCTTATTTTGAATAATTTTGTGCCGTAGAAAAAAAAGGGGAGGAAAAGGTAAAATTTTAAATTAGTTCAATACGCGTAGCTAGTGCTACAGCTAAAAGGAGACAATCCATGTAGCAACTAGGTTGCTTGTGGTTGTTGCATGTATAATTCTTTGATGGCTAGAGTTGCAAATGGGATGTTTTAGATCAGGGCATGATTGGCCTCATCTCAACTTGATTTCATATTTGGGTCATGATTTAGACCCAAACTTAACCATAGTTGCTTCAGTTGGATTGGGTTAGAATTAAAAAAAAAAATTTAGACCTAACGAGTTATTGAGGTCAGATTGAGAATCGATGGAGACCCCACCCAAAATATTAGAGCAACAGTTTAAGACTGGATCAAATCGGTTTGCAATTTAAGTCATGCATCTAGTTATTATTTTATATCTAAAAAATAGTAATTTATAATAAAAAAATAATTTACTAAAAAAATTAAAAACTAAAGAAAGCCAACTTGAACTTGAATTTTCGTTTAAAAACTTTAATTTCAAAACATATATAGATATAATTGGGAATATTATAAATAAAAACCACTATACATCTTCATGCCTTATATAATCAACTGAGTGCATGCCAAATATTAGATCATTCCCTCAAGCCATGGAAAATAAGAAATAGGTGGGAGAGAACAGGGGAAAATATTTGATTTAGAAGGATAAAGGAAAAACGATATTTATAGCTCTACCAACAAATTGAAAGGCTAATATGTAGGGGTATAGACATGCCTTTATCTTATCCGAGCGGATGAAAAAATGATAAGATGCCGGACAATGTCTTGTTTCTGTGCCTAGGGTCCAACGTGTTTGGACTTTGGCAAGGTTCTCTCACTTCTCCCAGGAGGCGGGTGCCTTTATGGAGCCAGCTCAATTTTTTTTTGAAGGGGCTTCGACGGAGCTTGCAGGCTGACTTATCCAGGAGTTTAGAGATAAGAGCGGTATACATCGTTTATCGTATTTGGCTTACTAGGAATAGAGCTATCTTTGAGGCATATTGACAGCCAGCGAGATTCATCTTGGAGAGAGCGTTGATGTCGAGTAGGAAGATTATGGATGTGTTATCGACTAACTGGACCTCGATTATTTGAGACACTTGGGATTCTTCAGACACCAACACGTGGTGTTTATTACTTGGGAGCCTCTACTCTTGAATTTTTTTGAGATCAATTTTGATGATAGTGTGAGAGGCCTTAAAGGTTGTGCTGGCTTCATCGTTTGCGATCCTGACTCTAGACTAATGGCAGCTAGTGGGTATCATCTCCTAGACAGTACCATTCCTGCAGCTGAGTTGCGAGTAGTATGGGCTGGTATATTTGTCACGCCCCGAACCCAACACCCGGGTCGGATACGTGATGGCCGCACACTCCTTAGAGCAAGCCCTAAAGAATATGCAAGGCCAAAATAAATCATTACAATCTTATCAACCATAATATTTAATTTCAACAGTAATTCATAAAACTTGCATAATAACAATTAACATTCCTTCAATTCTCTGATCAGATACTATGACACTCTATTTATCCTTCTGCTCACCCGTAAATCCAAGCCATAGCCAATCTAAGTCATCCTGCAACTCTGAGAAGAAAAAGAAAGATGAAGGGGTGTGAGCTTTACAGCCCAGTAAGAATTCCCATATCACACTGATATAGTAATATAGTCTGAAAATAAGGATAAGCAATAAAATATAAAATCTCATGTTCAATGTCCAGAATAATGCAAACATTCATAAATTTTCTGTTTTGTCAAAATAGATGCATCATCATATGTTAACAGGTAAAATACTTTTGCTCAACAATTATCTCATGTCTTATCGTTCATTTCTCTTTTCATAATCACATGATTTTTAACCTTTTCTTGCTGGCTCTGGACTATCCAAGTCTATACCTCAGTCATCATCCGGATCGAATCCACTTTAAAAAGTCTTTCAAGACTGTCCCAGGATGAGCTCCTGGCCGGCTGTCCCACGTACCAAAGCCCGTGAGAGGCTGTCCCAGGCATAAGCTCCTGGCGGGCTGTCCCAGGCATGAGCTCCTGGCCGGCTGATCCACCTGTAAGCCAGTGGGGGCTGTCCCAGGCATAAGCTCCTGGCGGGCTGTCCCAGGCATAAGCTCCTGGCCGGCTGTTTCACATGACAAGGCTAGTCCATACCATATATCTCTTTCTTTTCATTTAATCATTATGTGTTGATTTCATCAATCAATTATGTCTTGCATTATGATCAATTCAGATATGTCATATCCATATAATCATGCCATCAATCTCTGATACATATATATTGACATAACATACTCATTGCTCAAAATCAAATAACAGTATCTCAGGTATAATAAATTCATCGATCTCAAATCTGACGATGCAAAACCAACGATGCAAGACCAACAGTAAAATAGCATATACATAATAGTGATCATGTACAGGGATTCTTACCTTTACCGGTGACTGATCCAAACACAGAAATCAATGTTCTTCTTTGATTTATGAATTTCTCTAACAAGATATTCCACTCGATATCATATGCAGACAATCATCTCTTCATAACCCTGATCAATATAAAAATCACATATATGGAGAAAATTACCGATAATCGATCTGATAACACAAATCTAGGATCTCTCTTAGGATTAACCAAAATTAGGATTTACCTAAGTATCTGGATCCTCCACTGATCCATAAGACTTCTAGAGAGAGAAAATCCATGAAGAGAGAGAAAAGTCTAGAGAGAGAAAGTAGAGAGAGAAAGTGGAGAGAGAAATCTTCATATCCTTCCGATGAGGCACTCATGATCGAGATCATCAGAGGTCCTATCAGGGTGACTCAATATGAATCAAGTGTTACAAATTTTGAATAGGATCGAACTGGGATCAGATCTACCGCACGAATTTCGGAGCAACCTCAGATCATCTTATTTTCATCTTCAAGTTTATTCTAGGGTTCATAATGCAATCAGAGAAGAAGAAAAGATCCCAGAGAGACAAAATCCGTAAAGAGAGAGAAAAGAGAGAGAAAGAAGAGAGAAAGGAGAGAGAGGAAAATTCTCTCCTTCTTCTTCTTTTTTATTTTATTTTATTTTATTTTTATTTTTATTTTTTTTCTTTTCTTTTTCTTTTTCCTTTTTCTTTTCTTTTTCTTTTTCCTTTTTCTTTTCTTTTTCTTTTCTTCTTCTTCTTCCTTTCTTCTTTTCTTCCCGCGGCCTCCCTTGGCTGAAACAGGGGAGGACCGTGAGGTCCCCCCCCCCGGTGGCTCGGGCTCCGACAGCTTGGCCGGAGATCCGACAACAGCGGCGATGGGGTTCGGCCGGCGGCGAAGAGGAGGACGGCGGCAAAAACAAAGGAAAAAAAAATCAGAAAACAGGGGATTCTTTCGCGACTGATTTTCGGCAAAAACGGTGGCCGGCGGCGAGGCTTTGGGCCAGGGGAGAAAGGGAAGAGGGAGAGGAAGAAGGGGAGGGGCTTACCTTGCTCCGACGGTTGAGAAGAGCTCCGGCGAACCCCCTTTTCTTCCGATCAACCATCCACGGTATCCTTTGAGAAAATTTCTCAAATACCTCGATTTTCCTCAAAATTTTTGTTGTAGTTTCCTAAGAGAGGACGGGGGATCTTTATACTGGAGGTTTCCTACCCTAGCCGGACTCTTTGAGTCCGATTTTGCCGGAATCGTGAAGGAAGAAGACTCCGGCTAGGAGTCTTCCTCCTCCTCTGTTTTTTTTTTTTTTTTTTTTTTTTTTTCTGGGTCGTTACATTCTCCCCTCCTTAAAATAATTTCGTCCTCGAAATTAGGTTATGTCGTTTGAGATATCTATTTCAAAGTATACATTCTTCATGTCATTCTCAAGCTTACAATAATGTCTTTTATTTCTCATGATCTTGTTATAACAAAAATTATTTGAAATCTCAAACTCATCCCTTCTTATTGATTTCTCAACTTTTTGAAGAACTGTAACATTTTGGACTTGTATTAATATACTACCATTATTGGTCTAATACATTTCACTCGAAATTCATAATTATCTCATACTACCCCTGATAAATAAAGATCAAACATCGAGCACTCTTTACAATCATCGATTTCTTTCTTCACTTGATTTTCCAACAAATTTTATATATAGACTCTCACCTTAAAAAAAATCTCAATCTTCTATATCAGTTCGAGTAACAATATTAAATTTAAAAAAAATATGAGATCTATGTCAGGACATTCTAAATTTGAACTAATATCAGAACTATCAAGCTATTAATAAATTTGAGATATCTAGACTTTCTTGGCATTATCTATAATGAAGCAACCTACTAACAAAAATTATCCGACTATGATCAGATAAAAAAATTATTTTTTATTAACAACTAATGTATTCCATAATATCTTCAGAATCAAAGAATTAATATTTCTAATCAATTTAACCCACCATGCTTTTGCTGCGCACTTTGATCTTAATTTATCAATTTATATAATTATATCAAAGATAAAAATATCTTTATATGTTAGATCAATCTAAGATAGATCTAATCTTCAAATTTCATATAAGACTTAGGACAAAATTTTAAGTTTTTTTTTTTTTTTTTCTTTACTACCCTTGGGTATAGCATATAAAAAAATTAAATCTTGATCCACTTCCTATGTTTGAAATCATTGCATAAGTTTCATCACTTTTCAAGAATCCAACATGTCTAGAATTAATTGAAGTTAATCTTAGATTTACCTTACAATCATTTAGATAATTTCTAAATCAATCTTCTTTTTTTTAAAAGAATTAATTCTAATTTGACAACTAAAAGAACTCAAGTCAACATCCTTAAGTAGAATCAACTTGATTATTTCTTATAGAATTCTCTTCATCATAACTATTAATATTAATCAATAAATCTATACAAAATCTTGTCCCTTGTATAAGTCATTCAAACTTTAACACTAGTAAGATATCTTATTTCAATTCAGAAATTCAAACTCTGACTTGAATAATTAATACACTTCACCATCTTCAACAATCACAAGAAAAATTAAAAAAAATCTAATCCAAAGATAGTAATATGAATTATTAAAGATTTCATCATAACCTGTATATCATACTCTGACAAAATAAATTTTTTTTTTTTTTTTAATTTAACAACAATATCAAAATACTTTTGATCTACTTAGAAAAATAAACTTTTGACTTGAAATTCAATGCAACTTGAAAGATTAAGGAATCATATTCAGAATATGATATTTTGAGTAACCAAAAATTTTACCAAGATGTGTATCTCATATTCTCATAAAAAAATTCAAGTATATTTTTCATCTAAGATTGAGTTTCATATATGATCCTCTTATAGGTTCAGTGTTCAAAAATATTTCTCTCTCATATGATGAAATTTCTTCTTAGACCATACCCTAATTAACTTTCTTTTGATAAATCCAAAATTCATAACGCATCAGACAATTATCATCGAAATTAGAAAAGTATCATGATCTTCAATCATAAAATCATCTAGTATACTCAACATAACTTATCAATACCTCCCACTTCATTCCAAGGTCAACTCTTTTCATACTTAGGTCAACCTTACTAATTGAAATCCAAGATATAACTCGTCAATTTTATTATAGATAACATATGCCACTTATGCATCAATTCCATCTTAATATCTATTGATTCGAAATCTAAATATTGAATCTTCTCTTTCATATCTATCGTGTTCCTCATGATCATAACCGAAGTTCAGACATCACTAGAATTACAATTCTGAATAATTATAACCTTAAACTCAAATACCACTTAAATCATATTTTCTAGTGATCATAACCTAAACTCTAATATCATTTTATCATACCTTTAATGATCAAAATCTTAAACTCTGATATTATCAATCATACTTTAGTGATTATAATCCCAAAGTTTTGATATCACTTATATGACAATCCCTAGTGACCTTAAACTTGGCTCTAGTACTATTCTGTCATATCCTAATCACTTATATCATTGTCTCCAAATGAACGTAACCTAAGCTCTAAACTCAGATGCCACTCTGTCACATCCTACTGATCTTACATAAAGTTTTAATATCTCTTCATAATCTCTAGTGATCTTAAACCTAAGTTTTGATATTATTCTATCACATCCAAATCATTTATATTGTAATCTCCAATGATCATAATCTAAGCTCTGATATCACTCTATAATATTCTAATCACTTATATCATAATCCCTAATGATCATATCCTATGCTCTGATACCATTCTGTCACGCCCCGAACCCAACACCCGGGTCGGATACGTGATGGCCGCACACTCCTTAGAGCAAGCCCTAAAGAATATGCAAGGCCAAAATAAATCATTACAATCTTATCAACCATAATATTTAATTTCAACAGTAATTCATAAAACTTGCATAATAACAATTAACATTCCTTCAATTCTCTGATCAGATACTATGACACTCTATTTATCCTTCTGCTCACCCGTAAATCCAAGCCATAGCCAATCTAAGTCATCCTGCAACTCTGAGAAGAAAAAGAAAGATGAAGGGGTGTGAGCTTTACAGCCCAGTAAGAATTCCCATATCACACTGATATAGTAATATAGTCTGAAAATAAGGATAAGCAATAAAATATAAAATCTCATGTTCAATGTCCAGAATAATGCAAACATTCATAAATTTTCTGTTTTGTCAAAATAGATGCATCATCATATGTTAACAGGTAAAATACTTTTGCTCAACAATTATCTCATGTCTTATCGTTCATTTCTCTTTTCATAATCACATGATTTTTAACCTTTTCTTGCTGGCTCTGGACTATCCAAGTCTATACCTCAGTCATCATCCGGATCGAATCCACTTTAAAAAGTCTTTCAAGACTGTCCCAGGATGAGCTCCTGGCCGGCTGTCCCACGTACCAAAGCCCGTGAGAGGCTGTCCCAGGCATAAGCTCCTGGCGGGCTGTCCCAGGCATGAGCTCCTGGCCGGCTGATCCACCTGTAAGCCAGTGGGGGCTGTCCCAGGCATAAGCTCCTGGCGGGCTGTCCCAGGCATAAGCTCCTGGCCGGCTGTTTCACATGACAAGGCTAGTCCATACCATATATCTCTTTCTTTTCATTTAATCATTATGTGTTGATTTCATCAATCAATTATGTCTTGCATTATGATCAATTCAGATATGTCATATCCATATAATCATGCCATCAATCTCTGATACATATATATTGACATAACATACTCATTGCTCAAAATCAAATAACAGTATCTCAGGTATAATAAATTCATCGATCTCAAATCTGACGATGCAAAACCAACGATGCAAGACCAACAGTAAAATAGCATATACATAATAGTGATCATGTACAGGGATTCTTACCTTTACCGGTGACTGATCCAAACACAGAAATCAATGTTCTTCTTTGATTTATGAATTTCTCTAACAAGATATTCCACTCGATATCATATGCAGACAATCATCTCTTCATAACCCTGATCAATATAAAAATCACATATATGGAGAAAATTACCGATAATCGATCTGATAACACAAATCTAGGATCTCTCTTAGGATTAACCAAAATTAGGATTTACCTAAGTATCTGGATCCTCCACTGATCCATAAGACTTCTAGAGAGAGAAAATCCATGAAGAGAGAGAAAAGTCTAGAGAGAGAAAGTAGAGAGAGAAAGTGGAGAGAGAAATCTTCATATCCTTCCGATGAGGCACTCATGATCGAGATCATCAGAGGTCCTATCAGGGTGACTCAATATGAATCAAGTGTTACAAATTTTGAATAGGATCGAACTGGGATCAGATCTACCGCACGAATTTCGGAGCAACCTCAGATCATCTTATTTTCATCTTCAAGTTTATTCTAGGGTTCATAATGCAATCAGAGAAGAAGAAAAGATCCCAGAGAGACAAAATCCGTAAAGAGAGAGAAAAGAGAGAGAAAGAAGAGAGAAAGGAGAGAGAGGAAAATTCTCTCCTTCTTCTTCTTTTTTATTTTATTTTATTTTATTTTTATTTTTATTTTTTTTTCTCTTTCTCTTTTTCCTTTTTTTTTTTTTTCTTTTCTTTTTCTTTTTCCTTTTTCTTTTCTTTTTCTTTTTCCTTTTTCTTTTCTTTTTCTTTTCTTCTTCTTCTTCCTTTCTTCTTTTCTTCCCGCGGCCTCCCTTGGCTGAAACAGGGGAGGACCGTGAGGTCCCCCCCCCCGGTGGCTCGGGCTCCGACAGCTTGGCCGGAGATCCGACAACAGCGGCGATGGGGTTCGGCCGGCGGCGAAGAGGAGGACGGCGGCAAAAACAAAGGAAAAAAAAATCAGAAAACAGGAGATTCTTTCGCGACTGATTTTCGGCAAAAACGGTGGCCGGCGGCGAGGCTTTGGGCCAGGGGAGAAAGGGAAGAGGGAGAGGAAGAAGGGGAGGGGCTTACCTTGCTCCGGCGGTTGAGAAGAGCTCCGGCGAACCCCCTTTTCTTCCGATCAACCATCCACGGTATCCTTTGAGAAAATTTCTCAAATACCTCGATTTTCCTCAAAATTTTTGTTGTAGTTTCCTAAGAGAGGACGGGGGATCTTTATACTGGAGGTTTCCTACCCTAGCCGGACTCTTTGAGTCCGATTTTGCCGGAATCGTGAAGGAAGAAGACTCCGGCTAGGAGTCTTCCTCCTCCTCTGTTTTTTTTTTTTTTTTTTTTTTTTTTTTTCTGGGTCGTTACAATATTATTTGCGAGGTTGCAGTTATAGATGGAGAGGTTGGCGGTCGAGCATGATTCGACTACGGTTATTGACTGGTTGTGAAAAAAGCAGAAGATTGATGATATTCATCTTTTTTTTAATGATATTTGACATCTTCTACGGAGATACTCCTCGATCGAGATCAGATATGTCTATCACAAAACCAACAGTACAACCGACTAGATTGTCTTCTTTGTGGCGAAACACACCAGATAGATTGTATAGATTGAGATGGCTGAGATGTCTTAGACATTTCAAATTTTTTTTTTTATTTTTTTATTATATTTATACTCATAATGTATGAGTGCTCCATTGTATCTAAAAAAAAAAAAAGAGAAGGGGGGTAATACGTGGAATTTGGCAGTTGATATGCAAATTTAAAAAGCTGGGGAAAAAAGAAGATAGCAGTTATGCGAAAGGAAAATGTTTAAGATTTTTGCAACTTGAAAAATTTTAAATAAGTACAAAAATTTTCTTACAGCTAAGAAAAATAAAAGAATTAGAAATTATTTATGTTAGGGATCCAAATCAGGTATAAATGTCTAGCATTTTCTCAAAAAAAAAAAAGCATAAAAATGTAGCACAAACTTTTATTTCGTTTTGCACATAATGAAACTAAATAAGGAAGATTTACTGCAGCTTAATCAGAAAAAGAAAAGTGATGCTTTTAATATTTAGAGCTTGCATACGGTTAAAAAATTGATAGAATCGTTAATCATGAAAAATTTGTGACGCAGAAGTAAATCAATAATAGTTACCTAACAGATTTTTGCTTGGTTTGGCTTGTCCCGATATCTTCTTAAATTTATCCCGACAGTTTTTTCCCTAGTAATGGCTCATGATTAGTGCCTCGGTTTTTGCATATATGGTTAAAAAAATAGTTTTACAGTTTTCAACTAGGTAAAAGTATTTTATACTGTCATAAGGTGGGATTGGAATCGAACGCGATCTCTCGCCCAAATGGCATCTATTTGTCAGTATATTTATTTATGATATATACTAAAAACCATAAAATACCATGAATTTACAAGTTGACGTGAACCTTGAAAGTACTATAAAACTAAAATTAAGTGCTTTCCATGATTGGGACTCAACTAAAAACGATATAAACATATCGGCAACAATAGCATACTTACAGGTTTGACCACAAAAATGATTTAGTAACATACAGGGGGACTCATGATTGGCTTAAAAAATTCTGATACAAGCATAGGACAGCATTTTTGAGTGTTCCGCGATGCTGCAGTCTGTGTAAATAGCATCAGTATTGAGAATTAGAAATTGTATTTCTATAAAAGTGGGAAGATATGTGCAACCTAATGGTTCGTTTGAAGAACAGCTAGAATATAAATTATAAAGGAAACCTTCCTAAAAACAATGCTGATTTATATCGATATGACAAGGCAAGGGACTAACAACCTAAAGAATTTCTAGCAGACGATACTGTCAAACTTCCATGTATAAAATGGAGTTGCTGTACTGAGAAGCGACCACTTGAAAAAAGTGCAGTCTGCTTTTCCATTGCTCCATGTCTTAGGAGTACAAGCAACAAAAGGAAATTAGAGCATCACCGTACAAGTGAATTATATTGACGCGTAACAGCAGTAAATTTTCTAACACAATCTAAAATTTTTATTTTTTATTTTTTCACTTTTCAATATCCCTAACAAAGATAACGAAAAGAAGATTACTCAAACAATTCTTAATTCAGTGTCATTATGTCCTGCAACCTCTCTATACCTTAGAAATAATTTCTCCATAGCAGATATAAAGCGGGCATGGACTTCCGCAACCTGTAAGGAATTCGAGAGAAAAGTGAGATAAGGCATCGATATTGTCCATCATGTAAGACATGAGAACACATATAATGAAACCATGAGGTGTTAGCACTGGCATAGACTATGATTTTATCCAAGCTCATGCCAGCTTTTTCTTTTTCTTTTCTTTTTTTTTTTTAATGCAAAAGAGGAGGGGAGAAGGGGGGTTATCACCACGCAGCTCAAGCCAGCGTATTAACTGAATCATCTTTAACCAAGCATAAAGTTGCTCTAGTACATCTGAATGGTCATTTTTAATGGAGATACGGACTCTGGATACCTAAGCTAGTGATGATATTGTTTTCAGATAAGTGAAAATTGAATTAATCAGTAGTAGACACGTGAGACATGACAAAAACACTACCTTAGAATTAAGCAAGTAATAGGCTTCTGGCTTAAAGTATGCAATCCAACTAATACTTTTTTCTCAAAATAAATTTGATATAAATATCTCGATGAATAACAATAGTGGTACACAGCCATGTGACTTCTTTGAATCTATTAGTTCTTTTTAATCCTCCTTGTTCAGCAGGGGGGAGTAAAATTGGGCAGAAGTTTCTAAATGCCATAAAGACATTCTGATTCATCTTGCTAGTGCTCAACACAAATTGATGATAACACTTAAGTTTGCAAATCTGAGTTGCTTCATAATATTACAAGTTAAATCAGTTGCTTCAATAAATTACTATATTTCAGCACATTAATAACAATGAAACCGAACTTTTGTCCAACAAATATTGAGTCAGGCCTGCAATGCGAAGGTCAGAATCTAAACAAAGTACTAAAATATGGCCAGTTCTTAGCTTATCCTGTCAAAGATCTAGCTGATAAATTGAATACTTAAACCTTGTAGTTCACAGCATGCCAACTTGATCGAGTAATCTGTTTATAGACACTAAGGACATAATACCAATAGACTAGCAGGTCTAGCCGTATGCCTTCCAAATTTACAAATACAGATATTTAGAAAATCAGAACTTAAATCATTCAAAGATTTGCCTCTTCTCTTGAGGGGTTCAAATTTTGCTTGATCTCAATTGGTCTTCCCACTATAATATGTATTGGCTTGCGACATGGGACTGGCGATCTGTACAGGAACAAATATACCAGAAGGATTTCTTATAACCTTTTCCTATTTGGAGGAAATACAAACTGAGTTTCATATTTAAGCACTTTGAACCAAGAAACAAATTCAAATGCAACCCAAGAATTGAAAAATAAAAAATAAGATCAAACCTTTGGGAAGTATTTCATAGCAAATCAGGTACCTTTTTCAGCTCAAAGAATATGCTTCAGAGAGAATTTACAAATATCACTGGTTCTCGCCAACTTTATATCAATAAGAAATATTTTTCGAGCAATTCATTACAATGTTTTATATTGTATTGCATAGAGCTCCAAGGTTGTAATGTATGAACGTTCCTCCAAGGCTTTGGGCACTCAATGATGGTTCATGTAATTCACCGGCTCTTCTATTATTATCAAATTTTATCCACATCATATTTTACATTAGGATGGAACTTACAGCAGTGGGCATCAAGTTCAACACTATATCAAGTTAGGGCATTGTTGACTATATTGAGCTTTGAGGCTGCAGGTCCAACTAATAATAAATTATGCATACATCAGTGGATATACCTAAACAATGTAAAGTGAAGAAGTAACAGAGTGTCTCACATTTATTTGGATATTCAAAATTCTTTTTTTATCAAAACTATGGCACTCCTACACAAAATTAGATGCATACATGACCACACAAGAAAAGAAAAACTTGTAAATACATTTATGTGTGCATACATGGATGTGCAGATGTACTTCAAATGCATATAAATGTTGTATGCAGTTTATTAGTGTACTTATGTAGTCTCTGTCTTGTGAGCACACCCTGCCATCCCATCTATGGTTGATGATCCTCCTATGTCCATGCCTACATATGTACATCTCCTAGAGTGTACATGCCCTTTCATCCCCTCTATGGTGGACGATCCTGCTCCATTTTTCTAAGTGTCACAATCCCCCTGGTAACCATCATGTGCCAGAGTATCTTTGATATTATCATTTTCAATATTTTTTAGCAGCCATACGGTTATCATGGGCCAAAAACAAAGTAGGAGGCCATTCAAATTCCTCAACAGAAGCAAGCTATGGTTGAGTTGGCTGCTCTTGAGCACGGACAGACATTTCTTGTTCCTTTCCTCCTAGGAAAGATCCTATCTCCTGCAAGTGGATCTATAAAATGAAGACTCATTCACGTGGTTCGATAAAGTGATACAGGGCATGCTTAGTGGCCCATGGCTTTACTCAGGAGTATGAAGTTGACTGTAAGGAGAATTTCACTCCAAACACCGAGATGACCGCAAGTTGCAGTTGCTGTACTTTGTCAGTATCTGCCAAAGATAAAAAATGGTTTTCTTCATGATGATCTTCATTAGGAGGTTTACATGCTTTCTCCTCAGCTCACATCCTTCCCAACATTTTTCCTATCTTCCCCAATCTATATGTGGATCAGGCAGGCCTCTTGGGCCAGATTTGAGAAGTTAAGTCGTGATCATCTCATTTGGCTTTGTACAATGTACAAAGTGAGCATGATTATGCCATATTTGTCCATTCGTCCTTCCGTAGCTGGACCATTTTACTTCTTTCTTCAGCAACAATGAAATGAAAGATCTTGGTTCTCTTTGCTATTTTCTGGGGCTTTAGGTTGCAAATAGTCCTCGAGATTATCTCTTCTCTTAGAGAATGTACAATGAGGATATTATTGCTTGGGCTCACTTGACAAATACTGATCTATCCTACCTCTATCGAGCTTCACTTGAAGCTTAGTCCAGATGATGGTGAGCCCTTGCTTAATCCTACTTGCTATCTTTAGGTTATTGGGAGCTTGTTCTAATGAATTCTTGACTGGATATCGCTTACATTGTTCGTATGGTCAGTCAATTAGTTGCCTCTCCGAGAATAGCTCACTATTCTACAGTTTATTCGCTATTAGCATGGCACCATAACTTGGAGCTTATTTCTTCCCTCTTATTTGCTTAAATATAGGGCATTCTCTGATAATGATTTGGTTGGTGATGTTAATAATCCCGCTCCATCACCGGCTATTTTGTCTTCCTTGGAGACTCTTATATCTTATCTCCACTCCATCATCGGCTATTTTGCTTTCCTTGGAGACTCTTATATCTTAGAACGCTAAGAAATAGGACACAGTCGCACTCTTGAGTGTTGAGGCAGGGTATTGAGCCATGGCTGACAACACTGCAAAGGTTGTTAGTAGCGAAAAAATGCTTGCTTGCTGATATGGGACTTATAATTAGCATGCCTTCCCACTTCATCGTGACAATCAAAGTGCTATTTAGTACCTACCAATCCGGTGTTGCATAAGCATACCAAGTATATGGAAATTGATGCCATTTCACTCAACATCATTACGTTGCTCGGGCACTCTCTATCATTTATATTCTCCAAACAGCAGATTGAGGACTTCTTCATGAAGTAGTCTATACGGTGGTCATCCAGAGGTTCCCCACAAAGTACGCACCATTTGCCAAACATGCCCCCTCCAGAAGTCCATTTTTCCTTTTTCGAGGATACTCATCCAGTAATCTAAAGTGTGAAAGGTTCATCTGCTCCATATTCGTTTCTTGAAGAGCTTTAAATGATATCATGATTAGATTCCGTAATGAGGAAAATTAGATTCCGTAATAAAGTTCTTAACACCTCTGATGTTCCATCCGTCCATGTAATAAACAACATAACAAACACAGAGACCAGCTGCCTCCCATAAAAGCAAAGAGTATCAGGACCAAAAAAATAAAAAGAGACGCCAATTACAAACATGATAGATGGGACCAACAACAGAGTATGCAAATTCTTCTTCTTTTTCTTTCTTAAGAGAGAGGAAGGAATAGTCACTATAGCCAAATCTAAATTTTTGGTCCGGGACTTCAATCTTTTTTTAGTTACTCTTTTAGTTCCCATTTTGGATTTTCATTTTCTTTTTCTGAATTTTTATTTTTGAGGAATGGTGGAGGAAATAAAATTCTTCTCCGAATATTTATTAATCAAAGTAGCGTGTCCGGGAAAGAGAGAAATCTGCAAATTAGAGTATGAAAAATATTGGACAAAGTAACAGTAAGATCAAAGAGACATGGGAATCAGCAATTAGTCCTCGAGCAAAGTCTGAAGCTTCATGTGGCTCTTAATCATCTTGCCCCTTATATAAATTTCCTCAAATTTGAAAATACAATAATAATAATAATAATAATAATAATAATAATAATAATAAAAGTAATAGCAATAGTAAAAATAATAATAATAATAATAATAATAATAATTATTATTATTATATTATTATTATTATTATTATTATTACTATCATCATCATTATCACTATTATTAGAGAATATAATATTATTCATTTTCTAATCAGGCAAGAAGTCAATATTCTTTGCCCAAAAATACCACGAGAATAAATATTTATCTTATTTTTTAAAAAAAATAAAGGGAGGGAAAGCTACCTGCATCCAAATTAGCCGGGCGACTTTTAAGAAGGTTCCGATCATTTCGCTTACAAAAAAAAAATCTGCTCATTGTACTTAGAGAAATAAAATATAAATAAAAATCCTAAGTTCAGTTATTGAATGATCCAATGAGCTCAACTTTTTTTTGATAATTCGACGATCTCGTTGATGCATTATCGATCCCAGCATAATTACAACGATTAATGCTTTTATAAAATCTTGTAGTGGACTCACACATCATAACACCATGTCAAGTTGTTCCTGTGAAAAGTACAAAAGAAATGGTCTAATTTAAGTCCTTTGATACAATTGCACGACTTATGTCTAGCAAGTGAAACACCCTCAGCAAATCACACCAACCCATTGTCCGAATCAATCTTCGACACAAACGCCATCCTTCTTCTTTAACCCAGTTGATGGAAAGAGCAAAATGTTCGTCCGCAGAAGTCAGCATCCATGCCTTTTTCTTGTTTATGAATCGATTGAATTGCAGCCGCGCTGTTCTTTCCCTTTAAGTTCTCTTCTCCCTTCGTGTTGATTTTGGTTCAAATGATTGGAAGTGAGAAGAAAGAAGTGGTTGTGGAGAAGGGGAAAAAGAGCAACGAAATAATCACTGTGGCAGTGCCGCTTATAAACACCACGTCCATTGCAAGGAATGTGCTCATGCAGTTAAGATGACAACCAAAAGAACACGGGGTGAGTTTAGATGATTTTTTGAATGAAAGGGAGGTTGCCCACCCACAAGGTGAGTTTAGATGATTGAAGTTGACAGCTGCACCTTCTTTTGACCTGGTTATATAGGTGAGTTTACATAATTTGAACTTGACAACCGCACCTTCTTCCTCCTGGTTGTTTCAACGATCAGCTTAATTTGAGTCATTTGGTGGCAACAGTGGGTTCGAGTAAATTACACCGACTCCCCCATTGTTTCAGTATCATATTTCTACTCAATATTCAGGAAATATACATTCCGTTATCTTGTCATGCCCCAAACCCAACATCCGAATTGGATACGTGATGGCCGCACACTTCTTAGAGCAAGCCCTAAAGAATATACAAGTCCAAATTAAATCATTACAACCTTATCAACCATAATATTTAATTTCAATAATAATTCATAAAACTTGCATAGTTACAATTAACATTCCTTCAATCTTCTGATCAGGTATCAACGGTACTCTATCTATGCATCCGCTCACTCACAAATCCATACCATAGCCAACCATGGACATCTTGTAACTCTGAGAAGAAAAGAAAGATGAAGGGGTGTGAACTTTACAGTCCAATAAGAATTTTCATATCATACCAATATAATAATATAATCTGAAAATAAAGATAAGCAATAACACATAAAAGCCGATGTTCACTGTCCAGAATACTACAAACATTTATAAATTATCTGTTTTATCAAAAGAGATGCATTATCATATGTTAATAAGTGAAACAATTTTATTCAATGATTGTTTCATGTCTTATCTTTCTATTTTCTTCTATTATCACATCGTCTTTAATCTTTTTCTTTTTGGCTTTGGCTTTGGACTACCAGGATCATGCGACGATCTTTTATTCGGATCAATTTTCGTGATCTTTCTCGGATCGAAATATTCATGATCTTTCTTGGATCAAAGTGGCCATGATTTTTCTCGGATCAAATCATTCATGATCTTTCTCGGATCAGATTCTTCCATACATAAGCCTGTGGGGGCTGTCCCAGACATAAGCTCCTGACAGGCTATTCCACATGATAAGATCAGTCCAAACCATATTTCTCTTTCTTTTCATTTTCATAAAATTATAATATTTGACTTCGTTAATTAATTCAAATTTTGCAGTGTAATAAATATGTCATTCCCATATAATCATGCCATCAATCGCTGATACATATGTATTGATATAACATACTCATGCTCAAAATCACATAAATAAATAATAATATCTCAGATATAACAAATTCATCGATCTCAAATCCAATGATACAAAATCAATGAGATAAAATTAACAGTAAAATAACATATATAATGATGATCATGTACAGGGATTCTTATCTTTACCGGTGATTGATCCAAGCACAGAAATCAATGTTCTTCTTTGATTTATGAATTTCTTTAACAAAATATTCTACTCGATATCATATGCAGACAATTATCTCTTCATAACCCTAATCAAATATAAAAATCATATATGGAGAAAATTATCCGATAATCAATCCTAATAACACAAATCTAGGACCTCTCTCAGGATTAACCAAAATTAAGATTTGTCTAAGTATCTGGATCCTCCACTGATCCATAAGACTTCTAGAGAGAGAAAATTTTAGAGAGAAAAAATAGAGAGAGAAAGTGGAGAGAGAATCTTCGTATCTTTCCGATGAGGCAATCATGATCGAGATCATCAGAGATCATATCAGGGTGACTCAATATGGATTAACCATGATTGATGTTATCAATTTCGAATAAAGATTGGATCAGAATCTAATCTACTGCATGAATTTTGGAGCAATCTCAGATCATCATATTTTTATATCAATTTTATCCTAGGATTCGTGATGAAATCAGAGAGAGAAAGACACTAGAGAGATAAAATCCATAAAGAGAGAGAAAGGTCTAAAGAGAGAATCTAGAGAGAAAAATGTAGAGAGAGGAGAGAGGAAAGAGAGAAAGGAGGGAAAAAAATTTCTCTCTCTTCTTTTTATTTATTTATTTATTTTTATTTTTATTTTTCTCTTTTTCTTTTCCTTTTCTTCTTTCTTCTTCTTTCTTCTTCTTTCTTTTTTTTCTTCCCCCGGCCTCCCTTGGGCTGAAATAGGAGACGGATGAGGGGGCTCCAGCTTGGCTCCAACGAGGGCGACGGCTTCGTCGGAGGTCCGGCAGCAGGTGGAGGCGGCGGTGGAGCAAGGGATGGCCGGCGGCAAGGTTCGGCTGGCGAGAAATCAAGAAGAGATCAGAAAAATAGGGGATCACTATTTTTTCTTTTATTTTTTGATCATTGGCCGGTCACCGACGGCCAATACCTTCAGAGAAGAGAGATAAAGGGATGAGGATCCTATCCTAGGAATGAGACGTCGCAAATGGTGATGCCAGTGGCCGAAAAAGAGAGGAAGATGGCTTGTTCGAATAGAGAAAAATAGGGTCATGATGTTTTGTGGATTTTTTGACGATCCCGACGGTCGGGAGGGTGCACGAAGCCATGGAAAAGAGGAAAAGGAAGAGAAAAATAAGGAGAAGGGCTTACCTCCGACTCTGGTGAGGTCTCCGACGAGTATTTGAGATGAACACGATGAGGACATCCGCGGTTTCAACAGAAAAATTCGAGAAACATAAAAAGAGAAATTTGGTGCTCGTCGTGGCCAATCTTAGAGGAAAGAAGAGGGAGTTTTTATAGGGTGGAGGGGAGGTCGAATCCCCCTCGGATTCAGCTTCTCTTTCGATGTATTTGAGTGGAAGAAGAGTCCCGCTGGAAGAAGACTCCCAGCGGGACTCTTCTTTGTTTGCTTTCCCTGTTTTTTTTTTTTTGTATGGGCTGTGGGCTGATTCTGAGCCCAATTGGGCTGGGTGTTACATACCTAATTTTTACTATATGTATGACATATGACCCTCAATGGTTATCTTCTTATTAAATAAATTTGACATCATCACTCTCTAACCTATTCAAGTTATAAAATATCTTATAAAGACCTACTTAGTCTTAAAGAACTAAGATTATATTAACTAACTTTGAATGATTTAATCTTTTTAACCTTGTCTAAAATTGGCTAAGACCCACTTAAGACTTAAATAGGTTAGAAAGCAATGACTCCATTAGCTTATTTAATAAAAAGATAAGGTTAGGGGGTTATGTGCTATGCACATAGCAAAAATCAGATAGTGGAATATATACTTTTCAATGTTGGATGCGAATTTGTAATTTCCCCAAACCCCAAGAAGGTTAGTATAATTTATGCAATAGTTTATGTAAAACAAACAAAAACTATAAATAATAGTTTGTAAATATGTGATGGGCATACTAACCTTGTAATTTGTTTTACAGAAGTTTGTAAGATGGACATCGAATTGACACAAGAAAGATTTCAGTGAAAGATACATTCGACCTAGCAAATATTCATTTTTAGGAAGAAAGGTGAGCCGATACCACCAAAGCCTAAAGGAGGAGGGTAACAAAATATTTACACTCATCCCAGAAGGTTGTGAAAATGATACTTGCAAAAGTTCACATGTACAATTCAGCCTACTCCTCAATTTCGACTTTCAATCGGTTTGATAAGCACGAACTACTGACTATCAATCGGTTGGCCGATTAATAGTCAGCTATCCTCAACCATTTTTGGTAAACTTCAACTATGACGACTCGATTGATTTCAGACTATCCTCAACCATCCTTGACAAACTCGAACTATGACGACTCGACTGATTTCAGACTAATGACCATCGATATATTAGAATTGCCGACCGATGGTCATTTGGACTTCCTCAATTGCCAACATACAGTCGATATCTTCAGACTACCGATATATAGTCGATAAATTAGAAACCGTCAGTGCAGAAAAATACATAATGGTCAGAACATGATCAGTGATAGGATATAACGACCCATCCCACGATCGCATAATATCGAGATAAACAGAACCCACATGTCTAACCGTCACAAACGATTACCAATAATTCATCTATAAAAGAAGATAAATGAACAGTATTTGATAAGGACTCTTTGGAGCTGAAACTCTGCTTCTCTAAATATTCATCTGCTATTCATCACTTTCACTGACTTAAGCATCGAAGGGTTTCCGTCGGATATAATTTCGATCAATGTGGACTTCATTTTATAGATGCTCTTCACTGATAATGGATGCAATAGGAGATTGACCGCAACAGGTTGGTGCATCAGGAAGGAGAGAATACGAGCAATCATGGCAAAGATCAAAGCTCAAAATCATACTACAGAATCTACAAGACAATCTTTCCATCGAAAAGATCTCCCTCCTCCACCTCTATTGACAGAGTCCAGCTCTTCGCATCCCTTAATTACTACAGACGTATAAATTACTGTCCTAATGCAGCAAATGAAGGTGTTGGAGGGGGTACACAGCCTTCAACAATAACAGACACAACAACAGCAGCAGCTGCTAGCGAAGAAGCCGGTGGCTTATTCAGTATCATTCAGGTACAGCCACCGTCCTCCATGGCACTCATCCTCTTCATCTCCAGAACGACGACCGTCTCGATGCTTTCATCGAGTTGAGCAATCGCATTTTCGGCATTCTCATCATGCTGCTCATCCTTCGCGGCGATCTCCTTCTCTTTCTCATATATATAGTATCAAGAAGGAAAAAAGATCGCGTGCACTTTCTCTTTCTCCATCCTCAAATTTTTTCGAGGATTCTAACCTCGAATTTTTTCAATAACGGCAGCTTGATGACTACGAGCGTAAATTCAAAAAAATCGACCATCAACTTGTCTGACTTCAAGTGAAAAGTCGAAGGTCCTCCAACGACTGTGACTTCCATACCATCCAACCTCTCTCTCAACGTATCTTGGATGAGCTGATCTTGTCTTGGTTCAAGATAATGCAGATGGAGCCATATGATGGCTCCACCGATCCAATTGATCATTTGGAGAGTTATAAGGCTCTCATGATGATCCAGAGGGTAACCGATGCCCTCTTATGTATTGGCTTTTTGACAACTATTCGGAAGGTTGCTTGAGCCTGATATTTTGGACTTCAGTCCAGAAGCCTAAATTTTTTCGAACAGCTCGAGCATTCCTTCGTGACCCATTTCAGTACTAGACAAAAGGTGCCATGGACATCAGATAGTCTCTTCTCCATCAAGCAAAGTGAGACAGAGACATTGAGAGATTTCATGGCTCGCTTCAACATGGCCACGCTTGAGAGCAGGTATCTCAATGAAGATATGGTCATCTCAGCCATAAAAAGAGGTCTGAGGGGATCCATATTCACCTACTCTCTGGACAAGACTCTCCCTCGGACCTATGCTGAACTTTTAGAGTATGCATACAAGTATATTCGTACAGATGAAAATACTTTTGACCTGCATCAAACAGAAGAAAAAGGTTAGAAAAAAAAAAAAGAAAGATGAAGCTCTGATCGAACTAAGTCGATCAACAACTGGTAAAGGAGCTTCACCCCATCGATGGAGTTCAAGGCCGAACAACTATAGCAGTAGGTATGATTTCTCTACTCCTCTTTCTGCTCTCTGTACGCAGATCTTAATGGAGATCGAAGAAGAAGAGTATCTTCGACATCCTTCGCTGATGAAAGTGCCATCGAGAAGTCGCGATAAGAAAAAGTATTATCAGTTTCATCATGATCACAGTCACGATACCGAACAATGTATTCAACTTAGGAACGAAATAGAGGTCATGATCCGACGTGGCTATCTCAAAAAATTCTGACAAGATCGTCCGACTCAAATCTCCCACCGACCAACAGCCTTAGCCACAAGCTGAAGAAATGATCAACAATCGACTGACGACAGGAGTGATCAATATGATCTTTGGGCGACCGAAGGATTGGAGGGCAACTTTCGAAGAAGAGTCGGCAAAGAAACGATGACTCGACAATGTAATCTTTTTTTCAAAAGATGATGTTCGAAGAATACAAATTTTTCATGATGATGCTATCATCGTCTCGATGACGATAGCAAATTATGATATAAAAAAAAATTTAGTTGATAATAGAAGCTCTACTAATATTCTTTTTTATTCGACTTTTTTTCGAATGCGACTACCGACTGATCGACTCAAAAGAGTCCCAACATCTTTAGTTGATTTTATCGGAGATGCAATTATCATGGAAGGAGAAATTAGTCTCCCACTAATCATGAAAATAGATCCACAATAAAGTACCATTCTCTTGACATTCACAGTCGTCCGAATCCCTTCGACTTAGAACACCATACTTAGACGATCTGGACTTAATACCTTGAGAGCGGTAGTTTTAACATATCATTTATTGGTCTGATTCTCAATAAAAAATAGAATCGAAAAAATATATGGAGATCAACAACTTGCTCGACCTTACTTCATGATCTATACAAAAAATAATCAATCTGAAGACTCTTTGTTCGTTGATAAGTTGGATCAAAGAGAAAATAAAAAAAGAGGAAAACCAACCGAGCAACTGATTTCTATCCCATTAAAAGAAGAAGATCATAAGAAGACAGTCCAAATTGGATCGTAATTATCTGATTCAGAGTGACAACAATTGGTGAATCTACTAAGAGCAAATATCGATATTTTTGCTTGATCGACAATCGATATGTCAGAAATTTTTTCGGAGATAATAACTCATTGACTGAATATTGATTCTAAAGTTACACCAATGAGGCAGAAGAAAAGATCTTTTATTTATGAAAAGTAGAAGGTCATCGATGAAGAAGTCAACAAACTCCTCATGATTGGCTTCATTAGATAAGCTAATTATCTCGATTGGCTCGTCAATATAGTGATGGTGATAAAAGTCAATGAAAAATAGAAAATCTACATTGACTACATAAATTTAAATGAATCTTATCCGAAGGATAGTTTTTCCTTACCAAAGATTGACCAACTAGTTGATGCGACTTCGAGATATCGATTTTTGAGCTTTATGGATGCCTTCACGGGCTACAATCAGATTTGAATGGCATCCGAAGATGAGGAACACACTGCCTTCATAACTGATAAAAGTATCTATTGTTACAAAGTAATACCATTCGGTTTAAAGAATGTCAGAGTTACTTATCAACGGCTGGTCAACAAACTATTCAAAGCACAAATTAGATGTAACATGAAAGTTTATGTTGATGAAATGCTGATGAAAAGCTTCCAAACTTCTGATCATGTTCGTAACTTGGAAGAAACCTTTGACACACTTCAATGACATCAGATGAAAATTAAATCCGATTAAGTGTGCATTCGAAGTAACTTCCGAAATTTTTTTTGAATTTTTTGTGTCACAACGAGGAATTGAAGCCAATCCCAAAAAAATAAAGGCTATCATCAATATGAAGTATCCGAGCTCCAAGAAATAGATGTAACAACTCAATAGAAGGATCACAGCACTCAGCCGTCAAGATCGGCAGAAAGATGTTTATCCTTCTTCAAGATCTTGAGACAAGCAAAAGACTTTTCATGATCAGATGAGTGCCGACATTCCTTTGAGAATCTAAAAGGATATTTGATATCTCCACCATTACTTACAAAATCGAAGGTGGAAGAAACTTTGTATCTTTATCTGGCAGCTTCGATAGAGACAGTTAGTTCAGTACTCATCCAGAGAAATAAAAATCGAATTCAATGATCGATTTATTACACCAGTAAGGTGCTTCATAATGATGAAATAAGATATTCAAGAGTGAAAAAGATGATCTATGCTTTGATCATATCATCACAATGACTTCATCCATACTTCTAGGCACATCCAATAATTGTTTTGATAAAGCAGTCGTTGAAGATAATTCTATACCGACCTGATACTTCAGGTCAAATGATAAAATGGACTATAAAACTCGATGAGTTTGATATTCAATATTATCTACGACCGTCAATGAAGGTACAAGTTTTGATCAACTTTGTCGTCAAGTGCACCATATTCGACAATAATCTTAAAGATAAACTCGACGATAATTTGAAGCAAATTGAAACTCCTGAGACCGACTTAGCATTAGTGTAGGTGCTATATATTGATGGAGCATCCAATGCACAAGGCAGTAGAGCCGGTCTCATCCTTACCAATTTTGAAGGGATTGTAACCGAATATGCTCTTCGATTTAATTTTAAAACTTTGAATAATCAAATTGAGTATGAAGCACTTTAAGGTCTTCATTGATTCACAGTAGATTATCGAACATGTTAAGGATGAGTTTGAAACCCGAGATCCTATTATGATGAAGTACTTTTAGAAAGTAAAAGATCTTACATCAACTTTGAAATATTTTGAGATCTCTCACATTTCAAGAGCAGAGAATGTTTGAGCTGATGTACTTTCTCGATTTGCAACTACTTCATTCAGCTCACTTGATCGGACTTTCATCGAATGTCTTGAACAACCAAGTATTGACAAAGTCAAAAAAGTGCTACAAATCAATAACGAGCCAAGCTGGATGGATCCGATCATCCAATATTTGATTAATGAAACTCTACCTGTAGATCCTTCAGAAGCCAAACGAGTATGGTGGATGGTCTCGTAATATATTTTGATGAATGGATAACTTTATAAAAGGTCATTCTCTCTTCTCTTACTAAAATGCTTGGGACCAACGGATGCCGACTATGCGCTCCGAGAAGTTCATGAAGAAATTGATGAAAATCACTTGGGGGACAAATTATTGGCTTATAAAATCTTGCGACAAGAATATTATTGGCTCACCATGAAGAAAGATGCAGTTGAACTTGTTCGAAGATGTGAACCATGTCAGAAATATACTAATATACAATATCAATCAACCAGCCAACTGACATCGATTATTGTACCATGACCCTTCTCACAATGGAGAATCGACATACTTGATCCTTTCCCTCCGGCATCTGATCAGAGAAAATTTATAGTGGTTGCCATTGATTACTTCACCAAATAGATAGAAGCAGAACTCTTGGTGCAAATCACTGAAAGTAAAATGGAAGACTTTATTCAGAAGTCCATCATATAAAAATTTGGTCTACCACACACCATCATCACCGATAATGATCGATAATTCGACAATCAGAATTTCAAAAAGTTTTATGCGAAATTTCATATTACGCACAAGCTCACCTCAGTTGGTCATCCACAATCCAACGGTGAAGTGAAAGTAACAAACCGAACAATCCTACACGGTCTCAAGTCCAAACTGAATGAAGCTAAAGATCTCTGGATGGAAGAATTATATCCGATCTTATAGACATATCGGACAACTCTTCGTATATCGACAGGAGAATCGTCATTCAACCTAGCCTATGAAACTGAGGCAATGATTTCACTTGAGATCGGATTGCCATCAGTAAAAGTTGAATAATATAATGAGTCGAGCAATTCTGAATGTCGAAGAGCTGATCTAAACTTATTTTCGAAAGTCCGACAGCAAGCTCAAGTTCGGATGGCAGCATATCGGCAAAGAATAGTCCGATATTATAATACAAAGATCAAGCCGAAGGTCTTTCGTCCAGAAGATCTGATCCTAAGAAAAACAGAAGTTTCAAAGCCTCTGGATCAAAAAAAATTATCTCCAAACTAGAAAAGACCTTATAAAGTAACCGAGACACTTCATCCAGGTGCATATCAGCTAGAAACTCTCGATGGAACGATTATTTCTCAGACTTGAAATGCTGATAATTTGAAGATGTACTGTCAATAAAATTATTCATATATACGATATATTCGGAATGAAATATTGAGATTTAGAATCGTGAAAGTTTTAGTCATCTACAAGTTATCTACAAAATGGCATCAGACTGATAAATAATCAATCAATTTTTATCGACTATATCTCGATTTTTTACTATAAAAATCAACTTAAGTCGAATAACAGTATCAACAAATAAATGGTCAGCTTGTAGTGACTATATCTCAGTTTTTTATTATAAAAATCAACTTAAATTAAATGACTACTCATGCCGACTTAGTTTTAGCTAAGCGGAATATTATGCCAACTCGATCCCGATCGAGTAGGAAATACATCGACTTGACAACACTCAGTTGAAGAATATTCGACTTATCACCGCCTATCAAATATCTAAAAAGTATACAAACTAAGTCCGACAAACTCTACTACGATTATTGGTTGACATTCAATTTACCGATAGATGATCAGTAATTCGATTGTTATTTAACGACATTGATAGTATATGTTTAAAAAGGACTTTCATGTTTAGAAAATTTCTTTTCATTCACGGAATGTCTGTGAGACACAGCAGTTGATGAGCTAAAATTTTCAGCGAGGCATCTAGACCATGTAGTACTAGCTTGCATGGTATTTGCATGTTTGAGCTACAAGAGTGATGCGCGCGCCGTGCACAGGTTTCTGGCCACAGAGAACCCAATTCTCAGATCAGTCTTGTTGGTCTAGCGATGCCTGCGCTTAGATCAAAATAATGCATTCTCTGCTTAATTTTGTTTGGCTTCAAATTTACTAGCTGAAAAAGCTGGCTTGGAAGGTGTTTTGAGTTACTTTTTGCAGGTTAAGTTACTTTCATGGGGATTCAACCTTCGTATGGTGTCTGTACGATGCCTTTGTCTAGGGGAGGCCCCTTGTGGTGGTGGTGGTGGTGGTACCAGCAAAGCTTCATGATTTGTTTAGAACGTTACATGCTGGGTCTTAAGCTATTATTTCCGTTTTGGTCTTCATTTTTTTATTTCTTTCAATACGATCTTTGCAGTTTCACATATAACAATCAAGAACTTTCATTAAGATATTTCAATTGATACCCAAAATTTAATTTGCAAGAAAGGAAATGCCATTGTTTTGAGGAATCAGGTGTCTGATTTCCTCATATGCATATGTATGTGTGTACCTATATATACATAGAGTCGTCTACATGGTGGGTCTTAAGCTACTATTTCTGTTTTGGTGTTCCTTTTTTTATTTCTTTCAATAAGATCTTTTTTGTTTCACATATAACAATCAAGAACTTTTATTGAGATATTTCAATTGATACCCAAAATTTAATTTGCAAGAAAAGAAATGTCATTCTTTGGAGGAATCAGCTGTCTGATTTCCTCATATGCATATGTATGCAAGTATGTACATGCATATATATATAGGAATCCACCTCGCGGTCATAAGATGAAGAAAACAGGCTTATAGTAGAACAATGTCATGGCTCTAAAACAGCTGCAGAATTTATAAATCCAAGCTATGCAACATGTAAAAGTATTTAGGAGCATATTTTTATTATCAATAGAAGATAGAAATAGCCATAATGAATGGAGACACAATATAAAAGACTATGAACCACACTGCAGATTCTACATTATTGCTTCTACTGATTCAGCTTCAGCAATTCTGTTGCCACGTTATTCACACATCTCAAACCATTCAAACGTGAAGAAAAATAGCCGATTGGAGAATTCAGCCGGCTTATCTTATTATTCAGCATTTGATTGAGTCCTCTGCTTTAAAGTCCACATATGAGAATTCTATTAGGAACAAAAAATACCATCTGACTATTAAATGCACAATAGAATACAGATGGTTATTCACGTCAAGGCCATCATCATAATATATAAGATGCTTCATCTTTCAAAAGCATATTCATCTTCGTTTAGCATTGATCTTCTAATCTGTGGGATAAATAGCTAGAGAGAAAAAAAAAAAAAAAGCTAGGTTTGACGGACGTAATTATTAGTAAACATGATCTAAAATCATGCTGCAGTGCATGACAATATTAAATAACTACGTTTTGAAACTTTGAATAGTATATTCCAGTAGGAAACTATTTTACAAGCACCAAAAACATCAAGAAACATTCAAGAGCTGAGAACATGCATTTCCTGCACAGTAGCTAGTACCTTTATAATAGGAGGTCATGAGAAACATGTCAGGATGCATATCGAAGCATTTTAAACACTAGGATGGGGGCAAGAGCTTGAACATATCATGAACAAGCAAGATGAAAGAAAAGTTGTACTACATGCGTACTAGTGTTCCAGCATGGGTGGGAGAAGCAGCGTGTAGTGGAAATTGTCATATAACATTGGAGTGTGCTAATATCAAAAAAAAAAAAAAGAAAAAAAAAAGAAAGGAAATGTGCTGAGGATCATATCCATGTGCAATACCAATCAAACATGAGATTCTCAAACAAATCCATGAAGTAAATTCTACAAAAGAGATAAGTACATGTTGAGCAAAAATATATGCCAGTGTTCCAAACATTGCTCCACCTAAAAGGAAGCCTACAAGAAGACCACCACTTCCACCTTTAGAATTATCACTGCATATACATATAAAAAAATGCTACACCACGATCTGTTTCATATAAGCTAACAATAATCTCAAGTGACAAGGTGCAAGAAAATTGCAAATGAAACAAGATAATTCAATACATAATAGCAATGTCAATATCAGCATCAAGTATTTAAGGTAATAAAACACACACATCATACATAAGAATGGTGCAGCGGTTGGGGAGACGCAATATCCATAAAATGATTCAAGCACATGAAACCAATGATTCACTTTCAAGTATACAAAATGCTTGTTGTTTTGAGAACCCAACTGCCAAGATCAGCAAGCATATTATAAACTGGTTTAAGATTGAAAAAAGAAAAATCCATATTAGGATAAAGATGGAACTTAATGGAGGAGGCATATTGATATTACTGACAACACTGGGAAAGGATTATGATGTTCATCCAATAAAATAGGAAATACTTTCATAATTGCACCATTCAAAAAACAATGAACATGTCTTCAAAAATACTTCAATGACAAGAATGCAAAATGCTGTGTGTTCATGTGTGGTCATGGGTTGCGTACAGGGTAAGGGTGGTATTGGAGGATCGGACATTCCACATATATATATAGTGCTCTTCTTTTTGTGACAATAGTCTTTGTATGTTTATCAATTCACAATCCTTCTGATATGACGAACTCATTAGGAGCTTAAATGCGAATTTGGAAAAAGCTTCTGGGATGGAATGATGGGTAAAAATTGGAAAACAAGGAGCATCAAGATTGTTTTTTGTCCAGGACCTCTTCTTCATTGAAGTCTTACATCAGTCAGTTAATACACCCATTGTTGCATGAAGAAAATGGAACGTAGAAAAAAAGCACACAAATCTTAAAAAGTTTCAATAAGAAGTATTGGGTACAAAATACCCACGGCCGAAGTTCTCAGTGGGATTAGCCCTTGCGAGCTCAGCCCAGACTCCTACGGGAGCCGAGCTCCGCCAACAACTTCAACCGCAAGTAGACTCCGTCCGGACTCCTACGGGAGCCGGGCTCCGTCCTCAACATCAGCTGCCGGTAAGCCTTGTCCGGACTCCTACAGGAGCCGGACTTCGCCTTTAACTTTAATTGCAGGAAGACTCCGCCCGGACTCCTACGGGAGCCGGGCTTCATCCTCGACTCCAATGGCTGCAGACAAACTTCGTCCGGACTCCTACGGGAGTCGGACTCTGCCAACAACTTCAACCGCAAGTAGACTCCGCCCGGACTCCTACGGGAGCCGGGCTCCGTGCTCAACATCAGCTGCCGGTAAGCCTTGTCCGGACTCCTACGGGAGCCGGACTTCGCCTTTAACTTTAATTGCAGGAAGACTCCGCCCGGACTCCTACGGGAGCCGGGCTTCATCCTCGACTCCAACGGCTGCAGACAAACTTCGTCCGGACTCCTACGGGAGCCGGACTCCGCCAACAACCTCAATCGCAAGTAGACTCCGTCCGGACTCCTACAGGAGCCGGGCTCCGTCCTCAACATCAGCTGCCGGTAAGCCTTGTCCGGACTCCTACGGGAGCCGGACTTCGCCTTTAACTTTAATTGCAGGAAGACTCCGCCCGGACTCCTACGGGAGCCGGGCTTCGTCCTCGACTCCAACGGCTGCAGACAGACTTCGTCCGGACTCCTACGGGAGCCGGACTCCGCCAACAACCTCAACCGCAAGTAGACTCCGTCCGGACTCCTACAGGAGCCGGGCTCCGTCCTTAACATCAGCTGCCGGTAAGCCTTGTTCGGACTCCTACGGGAGCCGGACTTCGTCTTTAACTTTAATTGCAGGAAGACTCCGCCCGGACTCCTACGGGAGCCGGGCTTCGTCCTCGACTCCAACGGCTGCAGACAGATTTCGTCCGGACTCCTACGGGAGCCGGACTCCGCCAACAACCTCAACCGCAAGTAGACTCCGCCCGGACTCCTATAGGACCTCTTCTTCATTGAAGTCTTACATCAGTCAGTTAATACACCCATTGTTGCATGAAGAAAATGGAACGTAGAAAAAAAGCACACAAATCTTAAAAAGTTTCAATAAGAAGTGTTGGGTACAAAATACCCACGGCCGAAGTTCTCAGCGGGATTAGCCCTTGCGAGCTCAGCCCGGACTCCTACGGGAGCCGGACTCCGCCAACAACTTCAACCGCAAGTAGACTCCGCCCGGACTCCTACGGGAGCCGGGCTCCGTCCTCAACATCAGCTGCCGGTAAGCCTTGTCCGGACTCCTACGGGAGCCGGACTTCGCCTTTAACTTTAACTGCAAGTAGACTTCGTCCGGACTCCTACGGAAGCCAGACTCCGTCTTCTATTCCGACTGCGGGAAGACCTCGTCCAAATTTCTACAGATACCGGACCTCGCTACCGACTCCAACCGAACTTCGACCGACAAGTCTGGACCCCCTGGTAGGCCACAGTAACGGACAACACTGCTCCACTCCCTGCGGCGGACCCTACGCAGCTCCATTACTCCCTGACAGGCCGTATTAACGGCCACGATTCTGCTCCACTCCCTGCGGCGGATCCCGTGCGATCCCACCACTCCATGACGAGTCACGACAGCGAACGCCGCTCCACTCCCCGTAACTGACTCCACGTGGCACACCCCGGTGATAGCCACGGGTCCACTCCACTACTCTTCGCAGCAAACTCCGTCTGACCCTGGGCAGCCCACTGCCAGACGGTTACAGATGTCGCTATCAGGCTACTGCCCCCTCCGCCTATAAAAGGGGATCCCAGATACGTTATTCTATAAGCTTTCATCTTTCATCTAAAAACTCTGCTAAATTCTTCGTTCGAGCACTCCATTCTTGTTGAGGCAGAGAACTGACTCGAGCGTCGGAGGGTCTTGCCGGAGCAACCCCACTTCCGGTTTAGACTTCCTTTGCAGGTCCCGGCGGCGACCGCGACTTCCTCGACTCCAGCTTCTCCGGCGCGAACGAATTTTTGCACCAACAAGAAGCAAAGTATATTTTGCAATAATTTAAGCTTAAATAAACTCTATGTATACCTTTATTATTAACTTAAATTAGTGCTTTTTTAATGAAGGATATTATGATGATGAGTAAAAAGATCAAATGTTTGGAAATCTCCCTAAAGCCAAAGGGTTTCAAGCTCTGTCTCCATTTCAGTTTATCCCTATAAATGAGATATTGATGTCACTTGCCATCAGAAACTCCTTAATTGGCTTTGTCAGATGATGCTTCATGATGTCAAAGACTGCCAATTAAATTACAATAATGATCTGACAGAAGTGAAAAACTTTTCAAAAGACCCATAACTTAGAAGGACTTGCACTGTTATTGGACAGGTTTGATTCACAATTGGTGGGGACAGGCTTTAGCAAACAGGTGCATAACCAAACAGGTTCCTAGAAACTAGTTGGTAATACTTCTTTCAGAACATTTTCCCAAGTTGAATTCCATCTATTTTATCCCATCCACAAAAGTAACAGCCTACCAGCTACGCAACATAAAATATCAAAGATGTCACAAATAAGGGTCAATCTGAAAGGACAAATTTAACCAAGTTTACAGTGTACTTCTTGTGTAGTAGGTTCATCATGCACAATTGCTTTGTCTTTAACCCCTATTTCATCATGAGATGTATTTCTTGCTGAACCATACCTTACAGTTCCAGCAACAATAAAAGCTGCATAAAAAACGGCAGCTGCAGGAAAAGGGAGGAATTGAAGGACCTCCTAAGTGAACTTGTGTGTCCTTGCTAGCAGCCCAAACTTTTCTTTATTCACCGGGCTCTTTCTAGGAATGAACAATTTACATCAATCTGGTCCAAATAACAAGTGGCACTAGCAATTGCCAAACTCATTTAAAGTGTAAAAGAAATATAAAGTTAGGCACATGGAACCACAAAGCAGTATTGTGAAGAAGACAAGAATCTGCAGAGGGTAAAACAGAAGATCAGGAAGTCAAGGATGCAGATAAATAGGGGGAAAGAATAAGAAAACTCTAATTGTCATGCCAACCAACTATAAAATGACGCAATGAAGAAAGTTTGCTGACTAGAGATAAGCTTGAGAAAGCATATTGGTATATTGAATAACCGCTTGGGAATGGAACCTTTCTCGGGATTGTCAACCAGATAATCTCCCGTGTTTATGAAAAGTTCAAGACCAGAAATCACGTGAAGCAAATAAAGAAATGACAGTGCCTCCTCTTTATCAGCTCTAAAGCCTTAAGAGGTGGATGGCAAACAAAGGTGGCGAAGTGTTTGTATGAGTTGCAACAGCTAAACATCCTATCGTTATTTTACACCAATGTATTGTTACCACTAACACTAAGACCATAAATGTTACAGGATAAAGGCAGGGTCACAGCATCTCTTGATAGTTGAGAGATTGGGGTTGAAATGTGACAATCCTATGGTTGTTGCTGACAGAAACATGGGTTGGACTTTGATTTATCAAAATACCATCTTATTCCTCAATGACATGTAACGTATGCATGTTGTTATTTGTAAAACATGTGAAATCATCACTCATATGAATGCTGGCTACTGTCATAAACTGGTGAAAGGGCATGGCATGATGAATAGCAACATAGGGGAAATGCCCACAAGAGACAGTGGCTGAGCACACGTTAATATCACTGTGAATATCCTAGACCTATTTCACAAAGAAGAATCCAAATTAGTCATAAAATTAAACCGACACCAATGGTACTTCCCTCTAAATAATACCTTGAATTCTATGATGTGAGAGAAGGATAGCATCATGCACCTAACTCCTTGTGCTAGACAAAGATTCTGTTACTTCATAAGGTCCATAGAAAAATTATTGTACCTGGATGCAGCACAGATAGAGAAATTCCGAAGATGATTTACTCAATTTTTCTGGCAAATTGCCAACTGAGTTTGATGGCATGATAATTTCTACAGGTTGTTGGAATGCAGGCTATGTGTTTCAAAATGAGATCCACATAAAAACCCTAAGCAAGGATAAGGAAGAAGAAGAAATAAGATAAATGCCTCATAACAACAAAACAGATAATAGATCACCAGAACGTAGAAGACAGCTAGATTTTCTGTAGAAGATCTTACTAGCCAAACTATTTCCCTGATATATCGGTCAATCATTGGGACAACATGTCGATCCACACATACTTTTATCCATTGGAAGGCATAATATACTCCATGTGAGCTTGGGCGGATGATCAAAAAATGGGACATAACAACTATGGCCGGAGTTTACCCTTCTCTGTCAGTATCATTCCCTGTAGCTCCATGAGCCAATGGTTTATTCAAAAGAGTAAAATTCATGGGTTCCCAAGGCTGGCGGGTGGTGAAATGCACAGCATGTACTTGCAATACTTGAAAATTTATATGAAAATGAGAATAATCTTCTAATTATCTTAAACGACTTTCAAAGATCACACCTTCCAATCTTTAGATTAGACTAATTAAGTTTTAAATTCAGACTACATACAACTTGGAAGACTTTCTGTATAATATAGAAATTTGTACAGTAATTGTACAGGTTCATATTCTGGGTTCATTATACATGTGGTAAGAAGGCAATCTCTTGATACATTAATGTCAGAAAATAGAAAAGAAAACCTGTTGGTGCATGGCAAGATCAGGCCACTCAAGGTAAAATTTTTGCAGAAAAAATAAACAATCGATCCCTGCTAAAAGGGATCTCATTAGGGCACATTGATAGGGTTGATCTACCTGGTAGTAATGCCCATTTCATATTGGTCCCCAAGATTATTTTTTCAGCTCATCAGAAGCATGCAAAGTAAACAAGTTTTTGACACAATTCAATAATTCAAACACTCAAAAATATGAAAAATCCGAGGTGCATACATACACATACATATACATACATACATACATACATATACACACACACACATATATATATATATATATATATATATATATATATAAACAATCGGCCCTTTCCGGTGCGAGATGGGACCTACGAGATTTTGATCCATCCGATCTCCATCCGACGGTTCGCATAATATAATAAAATGCTTTCTCTCTTCCCTCTCGGAGCGGCGACTGGGACGCAATTTCCCGAGACCAGTCTTCCTCTCCGCCTCGCTTCCACGGTGCCGAGCTGGGGGAAACGTTTGGGGAAGCGATCCCCAGAGAAGGAACACCGAGTGGAGGGCGCGGAGGCCGGAAGGGGATCGGATCTCAGATCCCCGTTCGAAGCCGGCGGGGACCTTCGCGCTGCTTCGTCTTTGGAGCTGGATCATTCTAGGATCTCTTTGTTCTAGTTTTGGTTGTGGAATTTTGAATGTAAGGAGGGAAAACTCGTTTTTTTTTTTTTTTTTTTGCGTTTTTGATGTGATTTGATGCGATTATTTGATTTTCCGCAGTGATTTAGACGGGGATTAGTATATATTTGAGATCCGAAAAGGTTTGGTTTGATTTCTTTTTATGTCGAGTTTAAATTGTGGGGTTTTATTTGCTTTTTATTTCTTCCGGAGGTTCTGTTGGACTGATATTTTGGGTTAAAAAGCAAGGAGAGGAGAATCGGATGCCCGATTTTGGATTTTTTTTTTTTTTTATTCTAAAAGCTTTTTGATTTCTGGGTTTTTATAGAAGTACATACGGAGTTGTTGTAGGGAAATACTTGAATTGGATTCTAACCCTAATCCTAACCCCAGAGAAGACGACGCCGTCGTCGATGGAGCTGGGAGCTTCGGGGATGTTCGTGCCGGCACAGACGGTGGGGACGGTGCTGTGCTGCATCTGCGGCGTTACGATGGCCCCCAACCCGACCAACATGTGCGTGCGTTGCCTCCGCTCCCGCGTCGACATCACCGAGGGCCTCCCCCGCCACGGTGCCGTCGTCCACTGTCCCGAGTGCCGCAGCTACCTCCATCCCCCGCGCACCTGGATCCGCGCCGACCTCGAGTCCAAGGAGCTCCTCGCTTTCTGCCTCCGCCGCCTCAAGCCCTCACCCGTCACGTCCGCCTCGTCCACGCCGAGTTCGTCTGGACCGAGCCCCACTCCAAGCGCCTCCGCCTTAAGCTCCGCGTCCAGCGCGAGGCCCTCCACGGCGCCATCCTCGAGCAGTCCCACCTCGTCGAGCTCACCGTCCACGACCAGCTCTGCCCGCCTGCTCCCGCGCCCAGGCCAACCCCGACCAGTGGTCCGCCGCCGTCCAGCTCCGCCAGCATGTCGCCCACCGCCGCACCTTCTTCTTCCTCGAGCAGCTCATCCTCCGGCACGGCGCCGCCATCCGCGCCCTCCGTATCTCAGAGGCCGACCGTGGTCTCGACTTCTTTTTCGGTAGCCGTTCTCACGCCGTCAAGTTCGTCGAGTTCATCTCCGGCGTCGTCCCTGTCCGCTCCCGCTCCGATAAGCAGCTCGTCTCCCACGATCCCAAGAGCAACATCTACAACTACAAGCATACCTTCTCCGTCGAGATCTGCCCCATCTGCCGCGAGGACCTCGTCTGTCTCCCTCCCAAGGTCGCCCAAGCCCTCGGCAACCTCGGCCCCCTCGTCATCTGCACCAAGATCTCCGACTCCGTTGCCCTCCTCGACCCCTTTACCCTCCGCTCTGCCTTTCTCGATGCCAGCCAGTACTGGCGGGCCCCCTTCAAAGCCCTGCTTTCCAGCCGCCAGCTCGTCGAGTACATCGTGCTCGACATCGAGGTGGAGTCCTCGGAGGTCACCGTCGGGGGATCGAGGTACTCTCTGGCTTATGCCCAGGTGGCCCGGCTGTCGGATTTCGGAAAGAACGACAACATCTTCACTGTCCGGACCCATCTCGGCCAGCTCTTGAATCCCGGCGATTATGCCCTAGGTTATGACCTCTATGGGGCCAATAGCGGCGATCTCGAGATTGACCTGCCAGATGCTCTTCTGATAAAGAAGAGCTACGAGGAGAAGCGCCGCAACAGAAGTGGAAAGGCTCGACCTTGGAAACTCAAGAGCTTGAACATGGACGTGGACAATACCTCCAAGGGCAGAGCTGACGAAGAGAAGAGGAATATCGAGTACGAGGAGTTCTTAAGGGACTTGGAGGAGAACCCTGAGCTGAGGTTTAATATCTCATTGTACCGCAACAAAGATTATCAGCCGTCGGAGATGGCATCAACGGCTGGTGGGGATGATGTTCCTTCCATGCCTTTGGAGGACCTGCTTGCTGATCTTGAGCTAAGTGATGGAGAGGAGGAAAATGATGATGCTGGTAGCATGATGGAGTGATTTATCTGATCGCATCCATACCGCTTGATCCTTACATCATCGATCAAGGTTTGAGTTGGGCCTTCTTTTATATTATATATGCTTTTTTGCCCCAGAAGTTTTGGAAGTTGAAGAGTCTAGCTTGTAGATGTTGGGTCCTAGGCTTAAAACAAGTTTAGTTTTGTTTTTAATACTCTTTTTTTTTTGTTTTTATTTTAAGAACTTGATTATGTTTTGTCGTAGCTAAATTTCCTTTTGTTTGGGTTAATATTTGTGCTGGACCATGAGATCCATTCTGTTTTGTTGCTTTATGAAATGCACAAACACATCTATGAAGGAAAAAAGTTGTTTCTTGACAAAATTTGTGTAAATTTTAGTTTGTCTAGTCCTTCATAGCTTTAACTTGTGATCATACTTTGTGTTATTACTTTTGAGATATGATTACTGCAAAACATCTGGATGGTGAATCTTTCAAAATGGAAGGCCTTGAAATGTTGTTACAAATGAATCCCATTCGAGAGAGAGGTGGTCCTAATGGATGTTCTCCTTGCATCTTAATTTAATAATTTTATCAACTTCTGTCATGGGTGTTGGTTATGTAGAGTAGAGGTTTTACCACAAGTCCATGCCATTCTGAAGATAGAGGCTGCTCTTATGTGTATTTTCATTGTTCCCTGGGCTGATGGGGTTTATCAGTGTTTGGTGTGTGTGGTGAGTCTGGTGACTGTATGAGATAAAAGCGCTTGTGACTTTATCTGTTACTGGGTATATCTAAAGTTCCTTGACAACATTATTGGGAAAA
The DNA here is from genome assembly GCF_000442705.2 of Elaeis guineensis. Lineage (NCBI taxonomy): Eukaryota > Viridiplantae > Streptophyta > Magnoliopsida > Arecales > Arecaceae > Elaeis > Elaeis guineensis. The sequence goes on along the minus strand of NC_025996.2, from coordinate 12,256,776 downwards.
TGAGATTTTGAATGATGTTCATTGGGAAAATAAGGTTTGGATGATGCTTGAGACTTTTGTGTTGGACTTTATACCTTTCACAGTCAGTGATGGTCTGGGAGAGTTGTTTTATTTTGTGTGCCAGGGGGTAGAAGTTTGTATACATTGGATGGTTGTACACCAAATAAAGCTTGGTGTCACTTATTGCATATGTAGAAGATAGCAAATAAATATCATTAAAAAGTAAAAATAATGTTGGTATAAACAGCTGGCTGGATGCATAGGTTGGTTCTCTAGCCTTGGCAATACATCCATCAGTCCCTCCCACACTCCACCTCTCTGTCTGTGTCTGCACGAACGCATGCATGTGCTTGTATATTCTTTTTAACCGATCAGTTTTCTTTCTTATTTTTTCTGTTTCTTTCATCTTTCTCTGGTAAGGCAGCTCAATTTTCACAGCCAGCTACTTTTCTTCTCTTGGTGATGTCCTAGGCTAATTGGGATGTCTTTGGCTGCTCAGAAGAACACACACACACACACACACACAAATATCAGATAAAAATACAATGGAGAAGACATGGTTGGCATCCAAAGAGAGAGAAAGTATGGGCTAGAAAAATCTCACCATCAGTGGGAAAGGTAAATATGTGTCGTTAATTAATATCTGCTGACATAAAATCAACAAAGGTTTGCTTATTTGTCTCTAGAATATTTTAGGGTGACTTCTTAAATTGTGTGATTGTTTCTGTTAGTAGTTCCTAAGATTTGCTGTTAGCAATTGGCTATAAAGTTCATGGAAAGTGCATTACCACAGAAACATAATCGTTGACTTATTCTTTGACATTGGTCTGTGGTCCTATTGGTGTGGATTGGATATAGACTACATTCAGAATAAATTAGATTGGACTGACTGACACTATTCATGACTCAAGTGAAAAATTTAGTCCAATTTATCTTTCTCTGACAATCATCTTTCCTTGTCATGTGCCAGATTTCCACCACAGGTAAGAACTTCTTTTGCTTCTTCTCTCATCTATGTTGCTAATTTCTACTTGATTTAATGATAAGCATATTTTATTGTGTCTTTCTTAAGGACCAACTATCTGATCTGAACCAAATCCTTACCCTCTCAGCTTTATCTACAAGTGCAATAAGAGAAGGTTCATTTTCTCTTATATTAACAAAAAAAAGATGGTATTAAGATTTCAAATGAGGTTATAGATGTTAACTACTGCCAATATTTCTTATAATTATGTATTTATTCTCTTTTTTTGTTTTCCTTCACTCATTAAAATTTTAGCAACATATCGTCTTAAAGAATGAAGACATTGTGGTTAATTTTTTTCATAAAAAAAAAAAAAAACAGAGGGCAATGTGATTTGAAAATAAACCTAGTTTTCGCTATGATATAGTGGGGCAATGGGCAGTTGTATCATAAAATGAATTTTGAAATGAGAACACCAAAATAATGCCCATGATACAATGCACTGTTGGTAAGTGTGATTGTAGTAGTGACTGCTAGTATATGGTATCTTTCTGTAGCCGTGTATTGTTGGAAGCTTGTTGTGGTAGTGAGTGATAAAGAAGGAATAAAGATAATTGGAGATGGCAAGTCTTCTGAAGAGAGGGCTGGACAGGTCAGTAGGGGAAATGGTGTGTGCTTGTCTTACGTGGACATGGACATTGCAATATATTTATAACTTGCTATTGCACGTATGTTAAGTTCAAAAGCGTATTAATTTTTAACCAATTTTAGAGACATCTATTAACAAATTATTTGACTCGGTGTGATGACAAATCAAGGACTCAAGTTGCCTGTGTCATGGATTATTTCATTTGATGAATACGGTTATAAACACGATCATTTTTGTTTTATAGAAAAACTAATACATGACATGGGCAATGTGTGTGACAAGTCAATAGGTGAGTATTCAATGGCTCGTGGGTTAATCATTTCATCAAGATTTCTTTTACCACCTGACTTTTCATCTAACAAAGGTGAAAAGCATAATCTTGTTTTTGATTAATGTATGTTTATTTTTTCTCTTTTATAATTATTAACTGAAAGGGTCTCAAAGGCTTTTCTCTTGAAGAGGAGTGTGTATTTAAAGAAGTGAAGGCTCTAAAAACTAAGCTTACAAAGCTGGGAGGATGTGTTAAAACTAGCATTCTGACCAGAATAAGGGTGGCATAGTAGTGATGGTAAAATACTGCCAACGTGATAATTAATTAAATGGATCTGCTATGCATTTCACCATAATAGTGCTAAGGCATAATGGCTGGCATTTATGGATCATAGCTTGATATGAAATGAAAGACTGTGATATTATTAATTTTTTGGTTTTCAAGAATGTTAGAAATATGAACCAGAATAAGACCACGCAGCAAGCTCTTCTAAAATGTCTCCAGAAGCTCAGAAAGTTGATACAGGACATTCATAAGAAGGATTTCAGAATTTTAGATCGGTTTTTTGTCATATTAAGTATTCAAGGATTATGAAGGATGATGTGTGACATTTCACTGAGTCAAGAAATTTCAACCTTTTGGAGGGAAAAAAAAAAAAAATCTGATTCATCCAATGTTTTCAATAAGCTGATGAAAAGCTCAATGCTGCATCTGAAAATCGAATGCTAAGACTATGGTGAGAGGAATGGCCTGTTTTGATTGACTTGATATTTTGGTCCCTCTTTCATCAAATATTGTTCTATGTAGTCATGTTTTATCCATCTTTACTTTAGGGTGAGGATGATTGTTTTTTCTATGCGTAGGATGCTTTGGCATCTTTTATCAATTTTTTACGTTTGATAATGTGATTGAGGTTTCGTCCATATTCATTTTTCAAATAAGTAGTGTGGCAAGTGTTGCTTGTATAAATATCTAATAAACTTTTAGTCCTTTTGGCCCTAAATCTCACCATTGAGAATTTTGGAAAATCTACCTTAGTCGACTGCTTGCACTCAAGGCATTAATTTATGTTGTGGATCTTCCAAATATAACAGAAATCTTCTTTTTTTTTTAAAAAAAAAAAAGGAAATATTCTGTTGTTTAATGATGGCTTTGATTGTTATGGGCGAGGAACATGTGCTACATTAAAAGTAAGTTAATAAGAAGTTCAAAAAATTGAGAGATGAGAAAATAAAATCCATGGATTAGTTAAAGCGTATCCATATTTTTGTTATTTTAAATTCTGCAAAAAGTCCAGTTGGGAATTTGGAATAGATATGGATAGAGATCTCTGTTTTAAGCTAATAAAATCTAACTAATTTGGGAAATCCAGGAGCAGTTGCGGAGCTAAGAAATAGAGACAATGGAATAAATTAAGGTGCACATAGATTATATATATATATATAATCCAACGTTTTTTGCCTTGTGCGTGCATCGTAATGAATGCATGGTTGAAGGATAGATTTTGGAACAGGAAGGATTTCATGCGACTTATATCTGTGCTTTGATTGGTGAAATGACAATCGTCTTTGAACTTGCAATTGTAGCATCTCTTTCTATCTATGGCCAACTTCTAGATTGCAATTGGATTAGTACAAAGACATTGAGCTATAAAAGAGCCTTCTTTGGAGTAATCCCGGGGAGTGAAGCCCAACTTCGCTTGAGAGGCGTCTTTCGGAATGGGATAGGGACTGGATGGGGCTGACCTCAGACCTAGTCAGGGCTTCTAGCTAAAACCAAAGCGAGGGTATTATTTTTGGTGACCAAAGCGAGGGTACTTTGAAGCGGTAAATATTGTGTTCTATGGCTCATGTACGTTGTTCTGCAAGTGGATTTGTAATAGACTCTTTGGGACTGTAATGAGAAGTTAAATTGTGTGTTTACATCTAGGCATTTGTTAGGAAACAAGCATTACATCTTTAAGATTATCTTTCTTACGCTGTTTTGGCTTTTTGCTAGCTTGATGAGATCGCACCAAGTTAATACTGGTCATGTGGATGCACGAGTCTGATTGCAAGAGAATGTTTGAAGGAAAATTGTTACACCTACTCCCATCCTCTTATTAAGAGCGCTGCTTCCAGAACCACTCGTTTCCCTGCTCACAACACCAACTTCTCGTGTCCTCTCTGTTGGTAAAGGAGGGGTTTTAGTTAAATATGCATGTTAAAGATCACACAAAACTTGGATGAATAATCTGTCTTTACCAAAAAAAAAAAAAAGAATAGACTGTTTATGATGGGAGTGATAGAGAGGCTGCTCAAGGTGTTTGGGTTATAATAGTGGAGAAAACATGACATGGAACTGCTTAGGTATGATTTGGTTCCTTTTATTAGTGAGGGTTTGGAACATGGGTTATTTACTTGGCAATGGTGGAGCAATGTCGTATTAGACCAAGTGGAAGGCAGGCTGCAAGTAGATCAGATAGACCAGCTCCCAACCGAGCACTATCTGAGATTAATGCGGTCCTGACCTTGATGAAAATTATTGGCATGTACATGTCATTGAATTTTGATGATTATATTCCCGTCAATCCTGATCAAATTCTGATCCAAAACTAATTGCACTATATGCTTCGAAACCCTTCAGGCATATAAGAAACTAGTTTTTATTTATTTATTTATTTCAATAGTTTACTCTATCAGTAATTGTCTACTATACTAAGTTAGTTGCTGATAGAATCTTATGTTTGTCATATATATTGTTTATTGTTGTTTTATTATATATGATATTTATGATATAATTAAGTAATTAATTTATGTATATTGATAATGGTGTGTGTTGGCTTTCATCTGATTTGACTCAAAAATATTTCAGGGATTGATAAAATTAATATTATATACAATAATCACGTTGGAAGGTAACTGGATGGGATTGAGGTTTCATTTTTTTTTTTTTTTTTTTTGGATGTCCACAAAATATAGGTTGGACTTGGGTTGTGCCGATCTAGCGGACTTGCTTTGATACGGTTACTTTTTCAAGTTCTTTGATATATCATGCTAAAATGCAAGGTTTATTTTGAATAATTTTATGCTGTGGAAAAAAAAAGAGAAGAAAAGGTAAAATTTTAAGTCAGTTCAGTGTATGTAGTTAGTGCTACAGCTGAAGGGAGGCGGTCCTTGTAGCAACTAGGTTGCTTGTGGTTGTTGCATGTACAACTCTTTGATGGCTAGAGTCACAAATGGGATGATTTAGATCAAGGCACGGTTAACTTCGTCTCAACTTGATTTCATATTTGGGTCATGATTTAGATCCGAACTTAACCATAGCTGCTTGGGTTGGATTGAGATAGAATTAAGAAAAGAATTTTAGACCTAACGAATTATTCAGATCAGATTGAAAATCAAATATGATGGAGACCCCACCCAAAATATTAGAGCAACGGTTCAAGACTGGATCATGCCGGTTGGCAATTCAAGTCATGCATCTAATTATTATTTTATATCTAAATAATAATAATTTATAATAAAAAAATAATTTACCAAAAAATTAAAAACTAAAGAAAGCCAACTTGAACTTGAATTTTTGTTTAAAACTTTAATTTCAAAACATATACAGATATAATAGGAGATATTATAAATAAAAATTACTGTACATCATCATCTTATGTCTTCAAGCTTTATATAGTCAATTGAGTGCATGCCAAATATTACATCATTCCCTCAAGCCATGGAAAATAAGAAGTAGGTGGGAGAGAATAGGGGGAAATATTTGATTTAGAAGGAAAAGAAAAAACTATATTTATAGCACTACCAACAAATTGAAAGGCTAATGTCACGCCCCAAATCCGAGACATAACACGGCCATGCTATCGAGGGATGGAACCCACGATAACACGAAAGCCAATCCATCATAATCATCTAAATCCGTCAAATAAAAAGATTCAATTCTATTATTCATCAAATAATCGAACCAATATTGGTTCAGAGCATCTAAATCCCAAAAGCAAGTTACTAACCCGAATCTCAACATTCATAAATAACTACAATCCTATGATTATAAAATAAAATTAAACTTCTGCTGTCAAATTTTTCAGCTTTGCTATGCCGATCTTCAAGCTTGGATTCCTTTTTCCGATCCTAACTTTATTTCTCTGTTACAAAAAGAAAACTAAAAGAATATAAGCTACACTAGCCCAGTAAGTAGAACTTCCGCTTCCTTATCCGGATCAAGCATAAGTTTTTCATGATAATGCAATATTTAGAAAATAACAGATAATATAAAATAAAGCATTTCATAGAGCATATAACAAAAACAAGTTATAAACTCATCATGCATGCATAAATCATGTATATTTCACAATCATGAATCGTAAATCATTTTCATCATGTATTCATTTCATGTTTCAAAACATTGCTCACAGATATTCGTGCTAAGGTCACTATTATACCCGTGACAGGGCCATGTTTCTTAATCGACAGAGTTCTTAATTCATGTGCCAACTTTATACCCGCTGGCAGGGCCATGTGGTTCGTGTGGATGCTAGCTCCGGATGTCGACCTTCCCGAAGGGATTCATTCATAGCCATCTGAGAGCCTTTGAAATCATTATATCTTTTTCTTAAAGCATACATATACATAGATGGAAAAATAATGAAATTCATGCTTCATAATCATGCTATTTTCATAAGACATATTCATGAAATCAATGCTCATAATAAAACATGCTTTTTCATATCACATATGCCGATCCTTATTTTATGAAAAATTATGATTTCATCAATAGCAATTCTTTGCATAAAAACATGATCATTTAAAAATAAATAAGGAGCATAAGATCTACTTACCTCGTTCATCTTAGATCTTCAGACTTCGTTAGAAGAATCAGCTAATCCTATTTAAAATATCAAATCATATCAAATTTCTATTCCATAAATATAATAAGATTAAATCATAAGGAAAGAGGACTGTTGTCCGGATGTGTCGGACCATCCAGATACCAGGGCAATTCAGGATCTCTGATCTGAGGGTCAGATTCAAGTGACTTGATCAAGAAATCGTGAAGCACAGATCGAATTAAGTCAAGATCAATCAATAGGGTTCTTTAATAATTTTTGAAAATCTTGATATCAATGAGGTTGACATACAGCACGGATATCAAAGCAATTTGGATCATCTTGTTAGAGTCAATATGAGCCTCTAAAAGATGAGGCATGACTCGATACAGGATTCATAGACCTTTTTTAGAGAGAGAAAGTCAGTCATGAGAGAGAAAGTAAGAGAAGAGAAAGTGGAGAGAGAATCTTCGATATCCCTTCAAAAGTGATAATCATGATTGAGATCATCAGAGGTTATATCAGAGTGACATAATATGGATTAACCATGATTGATGTTATCAATTTCGAAAAAAGGATCGGATCGGGAATCCGATCTACTTGCATAGAATTTCGGAGCAATCTCAGATCATCATATTTTCATCTCAAGTTTATCCTAAGGGTCTGTGATGCAATCAGAGAGAGAGAATGACCCTTAGAAAGACAAAATCCATAAAAAGAGAAAAAGGTCTAGAGAGAGAAAATAGGAAAAATCTAAGAGAGAAAATATAGAGAGAAGGTAGAGGAGAAGTCATTTAGAGAAGAGAAAAGACTTAAGAGAGAATGAGAGAAAACTTTCTCTCACATGTATTTTTTTATTATATTATATTATATATATTTTCTTTTTTTTTCTTTTTTTTTTTTCTTTTTAGAGAGAGATTAGAAGAGAAAGAGAGAGAAGAGAAAAAGAGGGAGAAAGAGGGGAGAGAGGAAATTTTTCTTCTTTTTTATTTTTTATTTTTTATTTTATTTTTCTATTTTGCATTTTCTTTTCTTTTCTTTTTCTTTTTCTTTTTCTTTTCTTTTTCTTTTTCCTTTTTCTTTTTTTCTTTTTTTTTTTCTTTTTTCTTCCCGGGCTTTCATTGGGCCGAAACAGGGGACCTAGAGGTCCCCGTGCCTTGACCGGCCGATCACGGCCCATGCCCGGCGGTGGCCGGCGGCAAGGGACGACTCCCCCGATTCGGAGGCCAGAGCCGGCGGTCGGTGTGACCGTCGGTGCCGGAAAATCAGAGGAAAGAACGTGAAACAGGGGGTTTTCTTTTCCAACAAAATCCGGCGACACCCGTCGCCGGCATCGTGCCACAGGCACGGAGAAAGAAGGGAGAAGAGAGGGAAGAGGAAGGAGCCTTACCACAACCTCCGATGACCCCCACCGGTGAAATCGCGGCGAGCACAGGTCGAGCCCGCTTCAATCGAGAAAATCGGAGAAAAACTCCGGCGATCGTCGGTGACTGATGGATCTACACTTAGAGGAGAGGAGGGGTTCTTATAGAGCTCGTCCTAGGGTCTTTTAATGGCCCTAGGACTCCGATTTTTGATCGGAAACGGGAAGAGGAAGACTCCGATCGGGAGTCTTCCTCCCTGTTCTTTTTTTTTTTTTTTCTGGTGGGCTTTGTGGCTGGTTTTGGGCCCAATTGGGCCGGATTATCACATTCTACCCCCTTAAAAAAAATTTCGTCCTCGAAATTTAACATACCTTCATTTTCAAATAAGTGTGGATATCTCGTCTTCATATCATCTTCAAGCTCCCATGTGGCCTCTCTCTCTTCATGATTACTCCAATGAATCTTTACATACGGAATGATACGCCGTCTTAGAACTTGCTCTTTTCGATCAATAATTCAGAGAAAAATTCTTCATAGGTTAGATCTTCATGAACTTGCAATGGCTCATACTTTATCACTTATTTGGATCAGGTACAAATTTTCTTAGTGGTGAAATATGAAAGACATTGTGCACTTTAGATAATTCTGGTGGTAAGCTAGTTCGTAAGCAACATCTCCTACTCGGTAAAATTTCAAAAGTCCAATATATCGCGGACTAGCTCCCATGTCTCCCAAACCTCATGACATTTTTTGTAGGTGATACTTTTTAGAAAAAATATGATCATCGAAGTGAAATTCCAATTCTTCTTCTTTTCTTTTTTTTTCTTGTCCAACTCTTCTGTCTATCCTGTGCTGCTTTTGAGTCTTTCCTTGATCAGATAGATTTTCTCTCTAGCATCCATTTATTATCAGTAAAATCCTTCCTTATTTACAACTAACGTATTTCATAATATCTTTTTGATTTAAAAATTAATATTTCTAATCAATTCAGACCATCAGCTTTTGCGCCATTCTGATCTCAACTTACCAAATTATCTAAGTCTATCAAAATAAAAATATCTTTGTATATTAAATCAATCAGAATAGATCCAACTTTCAATTTCATATACAATTAGGTAAAATTTAAGTTTCTTGCTATACTATCCTTAGGCATAGCACATCAAATAAATCTTCACCACCTTCTATGTTGAACTTATTACATAAACTTCACCACTCCTCAAGAATCCAAATTGCTAGAATAATTTGAGTTAACCTTCGATTTACCTTACAATCATTTAGACAACTTTCAAACCAACCTTTTCTTTGCAAAGAAATTAACATCAAAATCAGCAAAATTATCAATCCTTTATCCATAAGGTTTAGCATTCCAATATCATCAAATATACCTAACATAATATATCAATACCTCCCACTTCATTCTAGGGTCAACACTTCTCGTACTCAGTCAACCTTGCTAATTGAAATCTATGATATAACTCGTCAATTCTATTATAGATCTCATATGCCACTTATGCATAAATTTATCATAATACCTATTGATTCGAAATCAAATTATTAATCCTTTCTTTTATATCTATCATGTTCCTCATGATCTTAGCCTCAAGTTCAATATCACTAAAGTCACAATCCGAATAATGATAACCTTAAGCTCAAATACCACTTAAGTCATATTCTAGTGATCATAATCTAAACTTTATATCATTCTATCACGTCCTTAATGATCATAATCTTAAGCTCTGATATTATCCATTATACTCCACTCGGTCACATCCTATTGATCATACATAAAGTTTTGATATCACTTTATAATCTCAATGATCTTAAACCTAAGCTCTGATATTATTCTATCATATCCTAATCATTTATATTATAATCATAATCCCCAAATTATAACCTAAGCTCTGATACCATAAAATATCACGCCCCAAATTCGGACATAACACGGCCATGCTACGAGGATGAGCCACGATAACAGAACCAATCCATCATAATCATCTAAAATCTCAAATAAAAAGATTCAATTCATTATTCATCAAATAATCGAACCAATATGGTTCAGAGCATCTAAATCCAAAAGCAAGTACTAACCCGAATCTCAACATTCATAAATAACTACAAATCCATGATTATAAAATAAATAAACTTCTGTTGTCAAATTTTTCAGCTTGCTATGCGATCTTCAAGCTTGGATTCTTTTGCCGATCCTAACCTTATTTCTCTGTTCAAAAAGAAAATAAAAAGAATATGAGCTACCTAGTCCAGTAAGTAGAACTTGCACTTCCTTATCGGATCAAAGCATAAGTTTTTCATGATAATATAATATTTAAAAATAACAATAATACAAAATAAAGTATTTCATAGAGCATATAACAAAACAAGTATATAAACTCATTCATGCATTATAAATCATGTAATTTCACAATCATGAATCGTAAATCATTTTCATCATGTATTCATGTCATTTTCAAAACATGTGCTGACAGATATTCGTGCTAAGGTCACTATTATACCCGTGAAGGGCCATGTTTCTTAATCGACAGAGTTCTTAATTCATGTGCCAACTTTATACCCGCTGGCAGGGCCATGTTTCGTGTGGATGCTAGCTCCGGATGTCGACCTTCCCGAAGGGATTCATTCATAGCCATCTGAGAGCCTTTGAAATCATTATATCTTTTTCTTAAAGCATACATATACATAGATGGAAAAATAATGAAATTCATGCTTCATAATCATGCTATTTTCATAAGACATATTCATGAAATCAATGCTCATAATAAAACATGCTTTTTCATATCACATATGCCGATCCTTATTTTATGAAAAATTATGATTTCATCAATAGCAATTCTTTGCATAAAAACATGATCATTTAAAAATAAATAAGGAGCATAAGATCTACTTACCTCGTTCATCTTAGATCTTCAGACTTCGTTAGAAGAATCAGCTAATCCTATTTAAAATATCAAATCATCATCAATTCTATTCCATAAATATAAGATTAAATCATAAGGAAAGAGGACTGTTGTCCGGATGTGTCGGACCATCCAGATACCAGGGCAATTCAGGATCTCTGATCTGAGGGTCAGATTCAAGTGACTTGATCAAGAAATCGTGAAGCACAGATCGAATTAAATCAAGATCAATCAATAGGGTTCTTTAATAATTTTGAAAATCTTGATATCAAATGAGGTTGACATACAGCACGGATATCAAAGCAATTTCGATCATCTTGTTAGAGTCAATATGAAGCTCTAAAAGATGAAGGCATGACTCGATACAGGATTCATAGACTTTTTTAGAGAGAGAAAGTCGTCATGAGAGAGAAAGTAGAGAGAGAAAGTGGAGAGAGAATCTTCGTATCCTTCAAAAGTGACAATCATGATTGAGATCATCAGAGGTTATATCAGGTGACTTAATATGGATTAACCATGATCGATGTTATCAATTTCGAAAAGATCGGATCGGGATCTATCTACTGCACGAATTTCGGAGCAGTCTCAGATCATCATATTTTCATCTCAAGTTTATCCTAGGGTCTGTGATGCAATCAGAGAGAGAATGACCCTAGAGAGACAAAATCCATAAAAGAGAAAAAGGTCTAGAGAGAGAAAATAGAAAAAAATCTAGAGAGAGAAAATGTAGAGAGAAGTAGAGAGAGAAAGTCCAATTCTAGAGAGAGAAAGACTTAAGAGAGAATGAGAGAAATTTCTCTCACATGTATTTTTTTTTATTATTATTATTTTATATATATTTTTTCTTTTTCTTTTTCTTTTCTTTCTTTTTAGAGAGAGACAATAGAGAGAGAGAAAGAGAGAGAGAAGAGAGAGAAAGAGGGGAGAGAGAAAATTTTTCTCTTTTCTTATATTTTTTTTATTTTATTTTTCTATTTTCATTTTTTTCTTTTCTTTTCTTTTTTTTTTTTTTTTTTTCCTTTTTCTTTCTTTTTCTTTTTCCTTTTCTTTTCTTTTTTTTTTTTTTCTTCTTCCCGGGCTTCATTGGGCCGAAACAGGGGACCTAGAGGTCCCCGTGCCTTGACCGGCCGATCACGGCCCATGCCCGACGGTGGCCGGCGGCAAGGGACACTCCCCTCGATTCGAAGGCCAGAGCCGGCGGTCGGTGACCGTCGGTGCCGGAAAATCAGAGGAAAGAACCGGTGAAACAGGGTTTTCTTTTCCAACAAATCCGGCGACACCCGTCGCCGGCATCGTGCCCACAGGCACGGAGAAAAGGGGAGAGAAGAGGGGAAGAGGAACCTTACCACAACCTCCGATGACCCCCACCGGCGTGAAATCGCAGCACACAGGTCGAGGCCGCGGCTTCAATCGAGAAAATCGGAGAAAAACTCCGGCGATCGTCGGTGGCTGATGGATCTACACTTAGAGGAGAGGAGGGGGTTCTTATAGAGCTCGTCCTAGGGTCTTTTAATGGCCCTAGGACTCCGATTTTTGATCGGAAACGGGAAGAGGAAGACTCCGATCGGGAGTCTTCCTCCCTGTTTTTTTTTTTTTTTCTGGTGGGCTTGTGAGCTGGTTTTGGGCCCAATTAGGTCGGGTTATCACATTCCCAATTGGGTCGGGTTATCACAGCTAATACGTAGGGTATGGACATTTCTTTATCTTATTTGAGCGGATGTAGAAATGATGAGAGGCTGGACAACGACTTGTTTCTGTGCTCAGGCCCAGCATGTTTGGATTTTGGCAAGATTCTCTCACTTCTCCCAGGTGGCGGATGCCTTTGTGGAGTCAGCTCAGTTATTTTTGGAGGGGCTTCGATGGAGCTTGTAGACTGATTTATCCAGGAGTTTGGAGATAAGAGCGGTATATATCACTTATCACATTTGACTTGCTAGGAATAGAGCTAGCTTTGAGATGTCTTGGCAGTCAGCAAAATTCATCTTAGAGAGGGCGTTGATGCAGACTAGAAAGATTAGGAACGTGTTGTCGATTAACTTGACCTCGATTACTTGGGACACCTAGGACTCTTCAGGCAGCAATACATGATGTTTAATACCTGAGAGCTCTTACTCCTGAATTTTTTTAATATCAATTTTGATGATAGTGTGAGAGGCCCTAGAGTTGGTGCTAATTTCGTCGTTAGCGGTCCTGACTCTCAACTAGTGGTTGTTGGTGGATATCATCTCCTAGGCAGTACCATTTCTGTAGTGGAGTTACAAGTAGCATGGGCTGGTATATCATTTGCAAAGCTGTAATTATAGACGAAGAGGTTGGTGGTTGAGCACGATTTGACTACGACTAGTTGCGAAAGAAGCAAAAAATCGGTGATATTCATCTCTTCCTCAATGACATTTGGCACCTTCTGTAGGGATGCTCCTTGATCGAGATCAGATATGTTTATCATAAAATCAATAGTGCGACCGACTAGATGGACTTCTTTGTGACGAAATATACTAGATAGATTGTATAGATTGAGATGGCCGAGATGTTTTAGATATTTCAGAATATTTTTTTTAATTTTTTTTGTATTCGTACTCATAATGGGGGGGCGCGCTAATACATGCAATTTGGCAGTTGATATGCAAATTTAAAAAGCTGGGAAAAAGAAGATAGTAGTTATGCAAAAGGAAAATGTTAAAGATTTTTGCAACTTGAAAAATTTTAAATAAGTACAAGAATTTTCTTACAGCTAAGCAAAATAAAAGAATTAGAAATTATTTATGTTAGGGATCCAAATCAGGTATAAACGTCTAGCATTTTCTCAAAAAAAAAAAAAGCATAAACATGCAGCACAAACTTTTATTTCGTTTTGCACATAATGAAACTAAATAAGGAAGATTTACTGCAGCTTAATCAGAAAAAGAAAAGTGATGCTTTTAATATTTAGAGCTTGCATACGGTTAAAAAATTGATAGAATCGTTAATCATGAAAAATGTGACACAGAAGTAAATCAATAATAGTTACCTAACAGATTTTTGCTTGGTTTGGCTTGTCCCGATATCTTCTTAAATTTATCCCGACAGTTTTTTCCCTTGCAATGGCTCATGATTAATGCCTCGGTTTTTGCATATATGGTTAAAAAAAATAGTTTTACAGTTTTCATCTAGGTAAAAGTATTTTATACTGCCATAAGGTGGGATTGGAATCGAACGCGATCTCTCGCCCAAATGAAATCTATTTGTCAGAATATTTATTTATGATATATACTAAAAACCATAAAATACCATGAATTTACAAGTTGACGTGAACCTTGAAAGTACTATAAAACTAAAATTAAGTGCTTTCCATGATTGGGACTCAACTAAAAACGATATAAACATATAGGCAACAATAGCATACTTACAGGTTTGACCACAAAAATGATTTAGTAACATACAGGGGGACTCATGATTGGCTTAAAAAATTCTGATACAAGCACAGGACAGCATTTTTGACTGTTCCGCGATGCTGCAGTCTGTGCAAATAGCATCGGTATTGAGAATTAGAAATTGTATTTCTATAAAAGTGTGAAGATATGTGCAACCTAATGGTTCGTTTGAAGAACAGCTAGAATATAAATTATAAAGGAAACCTTCCTAAAAACAATGCTGATTTATATCGATATGACAAGGTAAGGGACTAACAACCTAAAGAATTTCTAGCAGACGATACTGTCAAACTTCCATGTATAAAATGGAGTTGCTGTACTGAGAAGCGACCACTTGAAAAAAGTGCAGTCTGCTTTTCCATTGCTCCATGTCTTAGGAGTACAAGCAACAAAAGCAAATTAGAGCATTACCGTACAAGTGAATTATATTGACGCGTAACAGCAGTAAATTTTCTAACACAATCTAGAATTTTTATTTTTTATTTTTTCACTTTTCAATATCCCTAACAAAGATAACAAAAAGAAGATTACTCAAACAATTCTTAATTCAATGTCATTATGTCCTGCAACCTCTCTATACCTTACAAATAATTTCTCCATAGCAGATATAAAGCGGGCATGAACTTCCGCAACCTGTAAGGAATTCGAGAGAAAAGCGAGATAAGGCATCGATATTGTCAATCATGTAAGACATCATAACACATATAATGAAACCATGAGGTGTTAGCACTGGCATAGACTATGATTTTATCCAAGCTAATGCCAGCTTTTTCTTTTTTTTTTTAATGCAAAAGAGGAGGGGAGAAGGGGGGTTATCACCACGCAGCTCAAGCCAGCGTATTAACTGAATCATCTTTAACTAAGCATAAAGTTGCGCTAGTACATCTGAATGGTCATTTTTAATGGAGATATGGACTCTGGAGACCTAAGCTAGTGATGATATTTTTTCAGATAAGTGAAAATTGAATTAATCAGTAGTAGACACGTGAGACATGACAAAAAGACTACCTTAGAATTAAAGCAAGTAATAGGCTTCTGCTTAAACTATGCAATCCAACTAATACTTTTTTCTCAAAATAAATTTGATATAAATAACTCGATGAATAACAATAGTGGCACACAGCCATGTGACTCCTTTGAATCTATAAGTTCTTTTTAATCCTCCTTATTCAGCAGGGGGAGTAAAATTGGGCAGAAGTTTCTAAATGCCATAAAGACATTCTGATTCATCTTGCTAGTGCTCAACACAAATTGATGATAACACTTAAGTTTGCAAATCTGAGTTGCTTCATAATATTACAAGTTAAATCAGTTGCTTCAATAAATTACTATATTTCAGCACATTAATAACAATGAAACCGAACTTTTGTCCAACAAATATTGAGTCAGGCCTGCAATGCGAAGGTCAGAATCTAAACAAAGTACTAAATATGGCCAGTTCTTAGCTTATCCTGTCAAAGATCTAGCTGATAAATTGAATACTTAAACCTTGTAGTTCACAGCATGCCAACTTGATCGAGTAATCTGTTTATAGACACTAAGGACATTAATACCAATAGACTAGCAGGTCTAGCCGTATGCCTTCCAAATTTACAAATACAGATATTTAGAAAATCAGAACTTAAATCATTCAAAGATTTACCTCTTCTCTTGAGGGGTTCAAATTTTGCTTGATCTCAATTGGTCTTCCCACTATAATATGTATTGGCTTGCGATATGGGACTGGCGATCTGTACAGGAACAAATATAACAGAAGGATTCTTATAACCTTTTCCTATTTCGAGGAAATACAAACTGAGTTTCATATTTAAGCACTTTGAACCAAGAAACAAATTCAAATGCAACCCAAGAAGTGAAAAATAAAAAATAAGATCAAAACTTTGGGAAGTATTTCATAGCAAATCATGTACCTTTTTCAGCTCAAAGAATATGCTTCAGAGAGAATTACATATATCACTGGTTCTCGCCAGCTTTATATCAGTAAGAAATATTTTTCGAGCAATTCATTACTATGTTTTATATTGTATTGCATAGAGCTCCAAGGTTGTAATGTATGAACATTACTGCAGGGCTTTGGGCACTCAATGATAGTTCATGAAATTCACTGGCTCTTCTATAATTATCCAATTTTATCCACATCATATTTTACATTAGGATGGAACTTACAGCAGTGGGCATCAAGTTCAACACTATATTCAAGTTAGGGCATTGTTGACTATATTGAGCTTTGAGGCTGCAGGTCCAACTAATAATAAATTATGCATACATCAGTGGATATACCTAAACAATGTAAAGTGAAGAAAGTAACAGAGTGTCTCACATTTATTTGGATATTCAAATTCTTTTTTATCAAAACTATGGCATTCCTACACAAAAATAGATGCATACATGACCACACAAGAAAAGAAAAACCTGTAAATACATTTATGTGTGCATACCTGGATGTGCAGATGTGCTTCAAATGCATATGCATGTTGTATGCAGTTTATGAGTGTACTTATGTAGTCTATCTCTTGTGAGCACACCCTGCCATCCCGTCTATGGTTGATGATCCTCCTATGTCTATGCCTACATATGTACATCTACTAGAGTGTACATGCCCTTTCATCCCCTCTATGGTGGATGATCCTGCTCCATTTTTCTGAGTGTCACAATCCCCCTGGTAACCATCATGTGCCAGAGTATCTTTGATATTATCATTTTCAATATTTTTTAGCAGCCATACAGTTATCATGGGCCAAAAACATAGTAGGAGGCCATTCAAATTCCTCAACAGAAGCAAGCTATGGTTGAGTTGGCTGCTCTTGAACACAGACAGACATTTCTTGTTCCTTTCCTCCTAGGAAAGATCCTATCTCCTGCAAGTGGATCTATAAAATGAAGACTCATTCACGTGGTTCGATAAAATGATACAAGGCATGCTTAGTGGCCCATGGCTTTACTCAGGAGTATGAAGTTGACTGTAAGGAGAATTTCACTCAAAACACCGAGATGACCACAAGTTGCAGTTGCTGTACTTTGTCAATATCTGCCAAACATAAAGAATGGTTTTCTTCATGATGATCTTCATTAGGAGGTTTACGTGCTTTCTCCTCAGCTCACATACTTCTCAACATGTTTCCTATCTTCCCTGATCTATATATGGATCTGGCAGGCCTCTGGGCCAGGTTTGAGAAGTTAAGTCGTGATCATCTCATTTGGCTTTGTACAATGTACAAAGTGAGCATGATTATGCCATGTTTGTCCATTCGTCCTTCCATAGCTAGACCATTTTACTTCTTTCTTCAGCAACAATGAAATGAAAGATCTTGGTTCCCTTTGCTATTTTTGGGGCTTGAGGTTGCAAATAGTCCTCGAGATTATCTGTGCTCTCAGAGAAAGTACAATGAGATATTATTGCTTGTGCTCACTTGACAAACACGGACCTATCCTACCTCTATTGAGCTTCACTTGAAGCTTAGTCCAGATGATGGTGAGCCCTTGCTTAATCCTACTTGCTATCTTTAGGTTATTGGGAGTTTGTTCTAATGAATTCTCGACTGGATATTGCTTATATTGTTCATATGGTCAGTCAATTAGTTGCCTCTCCGAGAATAGCTCACTATTCTACAGTTTATTCGCTATTAGCACAGCACCATAACTTGGAGCTTATTTCTTCCCTCTTATTTGCTTAAATATAGGGCATTCTCTGATAATGATTTGGCTGGTGATGTTACTAATCCCTGCTCCATCACCGGCCATTTTGTCTTCCTTGGAGACTCTTATATCTTATCCCCACTCCATCACTGGCTATTTTGCCTTCCTTGGAGACTCTTATATCTTAGAACGCTAAGAAATAGGACACAGTCTCTCACTCTTGAGTGTTGAGGCAGAGTATTGAGCCATGGCTGACAACACTGCAGAGGTTGTTAGTAGCGAAAAAAATGCTTGCTTGCTTATATGGGACTTATAATTGGCATGCCTACCCCACTTCATCGTGACAATCAAAGTGCTGTTTAGTAGCTACCAATCCAGTGTTGCATAAGCATTCCAAGTATATGGAAATTGATGCCATTTCACTCAACATCATTACGTTGCTCGGACACTCTCTCTATCATTTATATTCTCCAAAGTCCAAACAGCAGATTGAGGACTTCTTCATGAAGTCGCATACCATGCAGAGATTCTCTGTCCTTCTTAGGAAAATCTCAATCTATGATCCGCTGTGAATTTGAGGGGGGGTGTTATGTAGTATATTCTTCTGGTCTTCTGGTATTCTCACCAAAGTGGTGACCATTTTCCTTGTATATTTATATTTACAATGAGCTGTACCTTGATGAGTACTGCACATTTCCACATACTTGGCTTCTCTTGTTCCTCTCACTTGAATCTATCGTATAGTCCCTCAATAAACATGTTTTAAAAGATACATGTCGCTTGCTTGCAGTCTCACCTTTATGTTTAAAATTCCAAACAAAAAAAAGTCCAATACATCTGCACCTTGCTCCTGGACTATTGCTGGATTGTGGACCATGAGTTTGTGTAGTACAAATCACCATCCACATATACGCCACTTAATAGAATATACCTAAGTGAAAGCGTATGTGCCAACATCCAAGGAAGATAAAAGATCCCATACTAAAGCATTAATTAGTAGGATCCCCAAAAAAACTAGCATTACCGTGAACACAAAATCACAAAATGAGGGTAAAAGAGAAGAAGATTGTGCCGGTCCAACAAAGGTATTCAAAATCATGAAATGGAGCCATATAGGAATTAAAGATGGCATGGCAAGCTAACTCACCAAATCAACAATATTTGTGATATTGGGCTTAGACTTGCTTAAAATATTACCACAAAGTAGGGGTGGCAATTTTTCCTGACCCGATTAAAATCCAGGGTGAGTATAGGTTTAGAAAAAAAATCTAAAACGGATTCAGATCGGATACGGATATTAGTATGCCCCACCCTGAACCTTACCCGATAACTTATATACAAATTCCCAACACAAAGCCCTCGCCATCGTCTAAGCTTACCTATTTGGCCGCTCCAAGCCTCCCACCTGATGAGAACCTGAACCCTAGCTATTGTCTTCCCTACTCGGCCAGTGGAGGTGGTGAGTGCGGCAAGCGGAGATTGGAGGACTGCACTTCCACAAGCTTCTCTTGCCCTTCACCATCTCCTTCCCCCTTCCGATGGACAGCGCTTTAAAAAGCTCGTCCTAGGTTCCTCCAAGCCCCGCTCTTCATCTGAGGCCCTCCCACCTCCTTCCAAAGTTTCAATTTTTTGAGATTCCTCATTCCCTACCTCTCCTTAGATTCTTTCATCTTTGCTTTCCTCATTGCGTGAGGCTTTTTCTAAATGTTTTTCAACTGTTTTCTATAGAAATTAAAGCCTTCGAGTATGCGGAAACATCTAGAGGTTAGCAACATGTCTAGATCTGAGGAAAAAGACTTTGGGATTGGGTTGTCGACCACTCTCAGCAAGGTTTTCTTCGAAGAGGTGAGTGGTTTGATTCGATTGGATTTTTGTTCTTGGGTTTGAATTCTTATGGTTATTTTTGTCGAGTTGATCTTGATTTTTTTTTTTTCTTTGAGTTCTTGAGGGGTGGGTTTTAGAGAAGAACATGCAAGCAAAGTAGTCAAAGACGAAAGACACCCTTAAGGCGCTTGGGGGGTCTAGCATTTTGAGGTGAGAGGCATTAGAAAAGTGCTTGCTCAAGTGAAGTAAGGCACTAAAATTAAAGAAAAAAATAAAAAATATGATATATAAATAAATAATAACTAAAAATAACTATTGTGACATGAATTATCATATAATTAATAATTTAATCATAAAATATATATAAAACAGTAAAATGCTCAACTAGTTCCAGATAAAGTAAATGATAACAAGCCATAGGCAGCTCTAAATTCATGAATGAAACAAAAAACATAACAGACCCTAAAGTTCATCAATGGAGTCTTATAAATAAAACAGAAAATATAAACAGCCCTAAAGTCGAATCATATAAATGAAACAAAAAAAAATAAACAAACCTAAAGCCTCAAGTTCATCAATGGAATCATCAGATTCAGTTTCACTTGCATAGTTGTCATCACTTTCATCTTCTCCTCTATTGGATTTATATTTTTCAACATCTTCTTTTATCTCATCTAAATCAGCCTCTATCTCTTCAAGACTAACTTTGCCACACTAATTGACCACTTTATCTCCTGTTAGTAATAGAGCTAAAAAGTTAAATGGGTGGCCTTTTAGTTTTTTTTTATACTTTTTAGTCATAAAAAAAAAATAATCGTAGAGTTCACTAAGGCGCCAAAGTTAAGCACCTCGCTTCATTGAGAAAGATCCCTAAAGGTGCCAGAGGCGTGTGCCTGAGTGAAGGGGCATCACCTGAAGCATGAAAAAACAATGACCCCTTCTGGCGCCTCGCCTAAGCACCTAAGGCGCACCTTTCGGCGCCTTTGACATCACTGCATGTAAGTGATTTAGAAGCAATAGGCATATTTCTTTATGTAATGAACTTGACTACAGATAATTGATCTTCTCCTCCTTCCTTGAGCCAAGTTTACAATCACATCAGGAAAGAGAATTTTTTTCTAAAAAAAATCTTTAGTTTGAAGTCATAGGATACACTGACTCAATTGATCATTTTTGTTTTTTTTTTTTTTCCTTCTTGCTTCTTTTTGATCGGAGATCAGAGGGGATTTTTTATCGGAGGGGCTTAGGATTTTTGATCTGAAGAGGGATTTTAGGTATTCCCAACCCGATCCACCCTTGTATTTCTATTTTAACTAACACGATCTGAGACAAGTACGAGGTGGGTATGGGTATGAATTTTTTTTCGATAGGATAAATATGGATATTGATCGATCCAACACATAGCTGACCTGTTGCCACCCCTCCCATAAAGTAAAGATGCTGATATAACTAGAGTAACTAGTCAAAAAAAGGGTAAAACTTAAGCAACTTATCATCACTGAGAAAAAAGCTTTGAGTTAAATTTTCGATCAGATTGCCTACATCAGCTTGACAAACTCATTTAATCAAGTTGGTTCTTGCATGGCATCATGTAGTCTTGAGCAAGCAACAAAAAGAACAAAGGACATGGCGAAGTTCACAAAGTCCTCGAGGAATGGTAGAGGTACGCTTTGGATGGGAAACAAGGGCAAAATCATGAAGACTGAATGATCACCTACTAATATTAATGACATGGTGATATTGATAAAGGAGAAATTAGGGAGGAGGCTCTAATTGTGCTAATCATCTGAATTTTTTCTAGAGATAATTATCTGAAGCTATATTTAACAGAAAAATGCAATACGGAAATACTAGAAACATGCATGAGGAACTTCTTTGCTTCCATAGATGGCATGGCACATGAGAGACATTATATTTAGGTATTCATACACACCACTGGTAATTAAAATAAAACCACCAAAAGGAGCAAAGGAGATGACTGTATATAGATCTCTGAATGAAATAACAAACGACTGAGATGACCTAGACTGTGTTGATCACAGCAATGGGATCGGAACAAAGTGGAATTGTGAGAACCTTAAGAAGAGTGAGAGCAGCTACAGGACAATTCTGTCCTGATAATAGGAATACTAAAACCAGTCCAGTTGCATTGGTTGGCGAGATCAGCAACTGGCTAAGATAGGATAGTCTCAAAATAAGGCGATAGACATGATAAAGAAGATGGCCTAGGATTGGCTCAAATTATGGATGCATCCATATTAAATACTAAGAATGATGATGCGGTGTTGGAATCCTTACATACTCAGTTGTGAAGGCTGGTGGAGGCACAAACTTTATAGCCTGAAGCTACCCCATGTGAAGGCCAGAGAGGTAGGTCTTCATTTCACAAGAACGACATTTAACATCTAAGAATTACGAGCATGTGTCATTACATTTTTATGATTCTCTGATAGATCTAACTCCACATTGAATTAGAAAAATGAAGAAAAACAGGGCCTAGAGACCCTAGGAGTCATGTCTGGTGTTACAAAAGTAATGGACTTCAGTCATTTGAGACAAATGGAAAATAAAGATGAACCAAACCTAATGCTTGCACTAGTGAGATGATTATTAAGGAAAGGAAGGTAGTTGCATTTGATGTTGTAGTGATGATGGCTATCATGAGGTCAAAAGAATGGACCAATAAAGGAAGCAACACCCAAGCAACTCTTGCTGGCTACAGGTGGAGAGAGGGAGAGACAATGAGAAGTAGGAGAACACCAAACTAGATGTCAAGGAGTGACTAGAACAAATTCGAAAAGATAGATAAAATGCAGGCATGAAGAGAGGTCGAGCTCAATCTCTAAGTGTGAAATTGTCAGTTTCATCTCAGTAGTTGTAGTAAAACCTGACCTGTTGACCCTTTGGCTTTTCCAGCGATATGTACATATCTAACTAATTGTCGCTCCGTCAGACCATAATGAAAACGCAATTTCTGTTTTTCTTCTAGACGAATACGATATTGCTGGATTGTCTCATTCGCAGGTCGTTCTATGGGAGCCATCATACTATAAAGCAATAACTAGAGTATAAAAGCAAGCCTAGACTGGTCCTATCGAGTTGCAAATGGATCCGCCGGTTCACCAATCATTGACGGTTCTAGAACTGCTAAGCCTACATTACATGCGAGAGTACCTAGAATTACTACTGGAAAAATATATAAAAGATCATTGGGCCATGCGGGTTTTACCATAGAAAGAACATAGGAACCAGAGAAATTGAAAATGCACATACATGTGATATACTCATAGAAGCACAAACTTTTTGAGCGAAACTCTGACTTAAACTAAAGCAACTTAAGAGCTCTTGAGCGAGAAAACCCATTACAGTACAGACAAAAGGATCTCCAGATCCAGGGGTAAAACAAGTTCAAAATAAATCAAGCTAACCATGAAGAATCCAATGAAATTAATGACTTGGCTATCTCAGCCATACACAGACAAAGGCATAGATTATGGCATAGAAAAGATGAGAAAGTACAAGTAATGGTCCCCCCCCAACCCGCTGACCCCAAAGAGAGAGAGAGAGAGAGAGAGAGAGAACAAGAAGAAACTGATGAGAGACACAGATAAAAGGATTATTGCAAGTTCGTGTGTGGAAACTGATAACCTGGTAAGGAAATTAATAATGAACTTTTGTTCTTGTAACATTTAAGTAGAATAAAAGACATGTTTCAAGAAGTCAATCAACAAGCAATTCAGTTTGAAATCAAAAGCATATCCTGCAACTTATATAGATTAAATGCATATAATTTGATTAGAGATATACCCCAAGACTCCCCAAAATATTAATGGTGCAAAACGGATTGCTCTAGCAACATGAACATAAAACTTCCCTTGAGGTTTCCACCATTTATACACATTACTCTGCAAAGAACGAATTTCAAGATAAAGCAACATGAATTGAATGAATGCTAGATATTAATGGCAGTGATAAGCTAAACAATGAAATCCATCTAACCTGACCGAAGCAGAAGACAGGGACTAAAGGAGAGCCTGTTTCAATAGCAACTTGTACAAAGCCATACCTTCGTTTAAGATATGCAACCTGTTAACATGCCACGAGTAATTTACCTTCGGTGGGTATAACTCATTCAGTACATTTGAGAACAATGCAAAACATTGGAACTTTGGTCACATATAGAAATGAATTTGAGCAAAGTGATAGCCCACGGCCTGGAGTTCCACGGACCTCATAATTATGGTTCATATAAAGGATTTCTTGGACTCCTCCTGGAATGATTATACAGCTATAACCAGTTTCCAGGTACCTGATGAAGTTCTTCTTTGTAGCAGGGACAAGTCCCATCCATGTTGATATTTGCCTGAGGATGGGTGTATGGAACATCTGAACAAAATATTAAGCTATTTTCGAGAACATGCAAAGCTTCAATTTTGCCACCACTTACTTTAGATTCTACAATGTTCCGAATAGAAACAGCACAACAGAAATGAAAGCAAGGAACCATGGCTTGAAAACTTACAGCAGTGCTAGCAAGAGCTTTAGTCTTAGACAGAGGCATCAATCCAGTAAAACTCAAAAGAGATAGACATCCAATGGGAAATACTGAGTGTGGCTCAGCAGCAAGGACTGCATTTAGAGAGCACCATACCAAAATTATGACTGCATCACTGTTTCATTAATGACATCTCTTTGATGCGAGAACTAACTTGGATATGACCTAACATCATCTCATTTTCCTATGTAAAACTGTAATTATATTTTATAAATTCTCGTTTTACATAAAATCTTGCTACCAAAATTCATTTGTAGGCATGTAAACCATGGAATCCCAAAGTTCTTATTTAACGCAAATTTCAATTACATGAAGCAGCTAGATAGAAATCATCAATTTATAGGGGCAAATAAAAGCATGTCGTAAACAATCCAAATGGATACACCATAACACTTTTTTTTTTTCCTCTCTTATTCTCTCCCTGATTCAAAGTATATGCAAATAAACGTACAGCTTCTGGGATTCGAAAAAAATAATAAACTTTACCATATGCTTTGTTCTGATCAAATGCCCTGGCGTCCTCCATATGAACCGTAACAGGGAAGTAGCCGGGTGCATACTTGCCACATATCTGCTACCGAAAAAAATATTAAAAAATTTCTTGATACGTTCGCTATCACATAATATTAATATCTCTAACGCGACAAGAAAATATATTTAAAAAAAAAAAAAGAGAAAAGAAAAGAATGGAGAGATCACCTCGCATAAGCTTGCCCCAGCTTGCTGTTATTGTCCACAGGAACTATCATTAACGGGATAATCAACCCTAGTATCCTTAATTAAATAAAGAAAATTTCAATTTCTTCCCCGATTTTAACTCAATATAAACAACTAAGAACAGCATCGATATTAAAAAGAAGATGAAAGGGATTGGAGCTCACAAGAAAGCAACGGTGGTGCGGCAGAAGATGACGAACAGGAGGAAGAGGAGAATGTTAAGATGGATGGAGCCAAGCCAGATGATCATGGCCGTCAGCGCATGGACCGTCGAGTGGTTGGTGGACCGGATCACGGTCATCTCTGTGCCCATCTCCTTAGGGTTCCTCTCAGGTTCCTCCATTGGTCGTCGGGTGAAACAGAGGGATATCAATCGGAAAGAATAGACGACGAAGAAAACGACGAAGATTAGAAAGAGCGGGGGTCTGTTTGGGGCGGGGAGGGAAAGCCTAACGGCGTGTGGGCACCACCAGATCCCTCGTCTTGAATTGACCATCCAATGACCGCGAGCAAATCAGGGGAAGAAAATATCAAATTCTGAAGCCCGACTGGCTATTAATATAATTTAGGCCGGAGGCTTCATGAAACAACCTATAAGCAGTCCCACTCAGGGGCCCGTTTTCTGGGAGTAAATGATTTACTTAAAAAAATTTAATTTTTAAGATAAATATTTTTATATTATTTAGATGAAAAAATAATTTATCTATATATTTTTATATATTAAAAAATAATTTTAATATTCATTATCTATATTTTTTTATCTTACTGTTTTTTTTGCATAAGTTACTAAGATCTATCCATCCATATTTCTAATAATACATATTATAATATAAATATATTTATTTATATATATATATATATTAATTTATATTATATTATATACAATTAATATATCAGAATATATAATATAATATAAATAATATATATTTAATTTTACTATAGTATTACTATTATACTATACTATATTATATTATATCATGTAGTATATAACATATTATAATGATAATTTATCTTATAATAGATTATATCGTAATAATATAATATATCAAAATAATAGTATAGCATACTATATTATATAATAACATAATATTATTATATTTTAATAATATATAATAAAATATAGATAAAATATATAATATATTAGCATATTATTATTATTATATTATTATATTATTATTATTATTATTATTATTATTATTTATTACATGATTAAAATATTTTAGAAATAAAATAAAAAATTTATTTTTTTGATTGATGAAAAATTACTTACCCATCCAAGACTTTTCTCTCATTTCATGGATAAATATTATTTATAAAAAATATTTTATCCACCTAAAGAAGCGGTCAATGAAAAACTTGATCAACTTCCTTATCATATTTGTCTACCAAATGAGAAGAAACAATTATACCATACAATACATGCACCATGTTAATGATGTACCACAGAAACAAATCGAGATACGTGCTTGGTATGATGCAATGCCTTGTGGTGCACATGGTATAAATATAATTTCCCCACTTAAAGGCTAGGATAAGTGCCACCTTAACTTGGTATTCAACCAGATGGTTCATGCGTCTCATGGAAGGTTGGCAAAATATTGAAGCAAAGCAGAGCTGAAGAAGCAAGGTTACAACAACGCAGATATCACATGCCAATGTTACCCTGATTATATGTAATTTCCCCAGCTGCATTTTTCAACTAGAGATGAGAATATTACACATTCGTTATTTCATCTTTTTGTGCGAGATTTAGCTTACTGATTCAAATAATGTGATCGAGCAATACGCTTACGTGCCAACAATGTGAATAGCCACTTAATTCTTTGTTGTAAGAAATTTGGAATTGATTTTTGCTACTAAACAGTCAATCTCATGGATCCTAACTCGATCGGAATGTAGGTGTACATGTTGGAACGCTGACACGTCCGTACTGCTCGGTGGTCACATGTAACTCGTTTCTACGAGTGGGGCCCATGCACATGGCATGACCTTAAAAGAAGCGACAAGACTTTGGGCCAGAGATCTTTGGAATTTCCTCATGTCATTAATCCATGATGTTCTAGGATTGAAGAAGGGGGAACATGGGATCTTGCAATGAACTTACGTATGACCTGGGATCTTGCCATTCCAACAGAATTTTTGTACTTGATTGCTATCGCTATTATAATGGATAGCAAAGTTATTATGCTTTTCTTATCAAAAAAAAATTATTATATTTTTTTTATTTTGATTATTTAAAAAAAACTAGATGGAGCATTCATACCTATCGAATATGAATGCAGTCAAAAAAATTAAAAAAAATAAATATCCAAAAATATCTACAATACATCAATTATTTCAGTCCAAATAACCTCTCCAATATACTTTACCATAAAGAGATCATCTAGTCAGCCACATTATTAACTTCATGATATACCTATCTGATGTCGATCAAAAGTAGCTCCAAACTAGGCACCAAATGTTAAGAGGAGTGGATAAACAGCTACGTCTCTTGATCGCTCCCGTATCCAATTAATAACTATGGCAGGATCCTCCTCCATTACAAGTCTTTCCGCTCGCAAATCTTCCAATTACCTTTCAAGAAAAGAAAAGAAAAAATAGGCTTGCGTTTTGGCACTCGTGTGCAAACAGAAGCCAATCACAATAATATTGCATGGTCAAGGATCTAGCCAATTACCACCAATCTTGGCTCGACCATATAGCCAAGTAGAGAGGGTGCGTTCAATTTCAAAGGGCATCAAGCTTGCTTCAGTCCCTACATGTGTGAATTCTTGGTTTCACGATCAGGAAAGAGAACAAATTATATATCTTGGATCCATCGGTATATTTTTGTTAGAAACCTTCATGTCAAATCTTTCCAATCCACATTCTCAAGAGTTTCTACACTAGTTCCCTGTCAGCCATTCCTGCTGCCACCATAAAAATTAGCTAATCTCACGCAAGTCCATTGCACGCCAACATGGTCCTCGCTAAGTCCTTAAGCGGATGGGTCCCCTAGAACTAATAATTATCATCTGTGTGGAGGTTTGCCTTTGCCCTCTAGTGCATCATGGGATGCTACCGAATCTTGGCTTGGATCGTACAGCCAAGTCGAAAGGGTGGGGTAGAATTCTAAATAATGTTAGCATTACGTACTCTTCTTAAAGTTCATGCGATTGCGCTATGGTAGTTTTCCGTCATCCTTTACCAGTTACCACCAAGGGAGCCTTTAGGGATGGCTTTCTTTTATTTATAAGATGTGGAGTCTGCGCTGCGTTCCATCACGGGGTGGTGGCGCAGTTGGCTAGCGCGTAGGTCTCATAGCTGTTGAGTGATCCTGAGGTCGAGAGTTCGAGCCTCTCTCACCCCATTACCACCTATCTTTTTAACAAAAAATGTTAAAAATAATATTTGTACGGATTTGCAAAGACATAAATGAAAGTATGATTCTTTTGCAAATTTAAATATAAAAGCAAGTAATTTCTGACAATTTATAATGGTATGGATATACAAAAAATCAATAAAGTATAATGCTTTTACGATTTTAACTTTAAAAAGTAAGTAATTTGTAAAAATTAATAATTTCTCATGTATGTGAAAATAAAAATAAAAAAAATTCATAATTTTTTTAATTATAATCCAAACTTATGTACTGATGATGCGAGATAGGTAAATGATACTAAGACTATGCTATCTTTCCAAAAATAGAAAGAGGAACAGTTTTTTTTTTTTGTTTTTTGATAAATAGAGAAGGAGTTTCAATTAAATCAATTATATAGTGAGAGTTATTTGCCAAGTTAAAATTCATTTAAATTTTTTATGGACACAAAAAAATTTTCAGAATTCTCCTGCATTATAGATATTTCAAGTACATCATATTGCACTTCCATGAAACTTGATTTTTTAATTCTTTTATAGTTCAGTGGATGATTTTTATTTTTTTCTTTCGTGATTCAAAGAAAGATTTTGCAGCATCTATCCATGAAACTTTGTCTTTGATGGTTTTTTCCCCCTCAAAACTTTGTTTATGGCACTTCTTAGATCAACCTTTGTAACGATCCTCCACTTATTTTTGCAAACATCTTCCTCTTCATTTTCTTTTCTTGGGTTGATCGGCGATTGCCAATCACTCTAGTACTTATTCCACTGATTCTTGATTTTTCTAATCGCCAATCACTCTAGTACTTATTCCACTGATTCTTGATCTTTCTTCGAGAATAATGATAGAAATACCACCGATAATTTGATAGAAAGAATGGAAGAATGAATCATGTAAATCGCTTGGGAAAGCATTCTAACCAGCACCTCACTACCTCTTCCTAATAGAGGTGCAACCACTAGATTGTAGCATTGCATTCCTGCTCCCTCAAAGACACCATGCCTATGACTTCCTAAACATAAATCTGACGATTCCATCTATTTTGCTGGTCTAGATTTATTTCAATAAACCTACGTCAAACTTAAGCCAAGAGTTGTTACCAAGACCAGATAAGCTCATAAGGAAGCAGAGAAAATGTAATTGCCAAGATGCTGGGACCTTATTTTTGGTATCTTTAGCCATGAAGCACTGCATTAAAACGTGACATATAACATGATCATCACTGTCCTTGCGTCTTTTCTGAAAGGGTCCTTTGTTTTTGAAAAGTCAATAAAAGTTTCTGGATAAATAGTGAATTATCAAACTGAGTTTCTTTTACCACTCTTATCCACGATTTCGGAAGAAAGTAGATATGAAAAACGTTTGTATTTGGTTCATTGTCACA
Organism: Elaeis guineensis; assembly: GCF_000442705.2. Lineage (NCBI taxonomy): Eukaryota > Viridiplantae > Streptophyta > Magnoliopsida > Arecales > Arecaceae > Elaeis > Elaeis guineensis. Next base: position 12,226,922 of record NC_025996.2, on the reverse strand, counting down.
TCTAAGAATTTCTAGGCGATAGCATAGAATAAGTGCAAGGCATCAATATCCTCGATTCCTGACCGACTCAAGAATTTGGAGCCCTCGAAATCTCCGCGGTGGGGTTACACATATCGTAAATTTGCCAGATCCGTTACTTCTCTCCTACTTGTTGGGCTGCCAATTGGTCCTATCCAAGAACCATTTTTTTTTGTTTTTTGGTAGAGCTGGATCGAAGGCTACTCATTCAAATATATAAGCTCCGTATCAGAGTTCACAGACCTGATTACAATTGTTAAGAAAATACCCCTTACATTATACAGCAACACCAACTGACTTAAAGAACCCAAGCAACATAAAAAAAAAATGTACTCAAACTATTCCTGATACCAGCATAACCTGTTTACATATTTATCCCAGCAACTTTTAATCTCCGCATTCAAAAGTCATCCAAAACGCCCAAACCTAGCTTTAGCTGGGAGCTTATACAAAAATCCGTAGAGCTCCGCTTCCCTCCGATCTTCGTTTCCAAGCGTTGCCGCTACGGTCTTCCTGCAAATAACAGCCAGTTCATATGAATAACTTCATTAGCTCCCCAAGTACAATCTGTTTGATGAGCCATATTGGCAAGGAGATCAGAAGCTCTATTTGCTTCCCTAAAAATATGAGATGTGAAAATACATGACCTAAGTTTCCAATACAATACATCAATTAACATTGGCGGACCCTGAGTATCTCCCACCTTACAGTTAGCAATATCAGAAATAACAGCCAGAGAGTCTCCTTCCAGGCAAATAAGATAGCTTTTAATTCCACTACAGCTACCTACCTAAGAACTTCAAGTGAAAAAAAGAAAAATAAGGGCCTCGGACCCTCAGAGGCTTAAGATTAGCTCCAGGTCTTTTATCTTTAGGCCAGTGAGCTCCTATCTTCAACCATCCCTGTTTTTATAGCCTCACAGCGGGTATCACATAACATAATATCATGAATATGCATCAAGACAGCACATCCGTGCCATTTGAATCCAACCATGGCTCTTCAAGTTGCGTGTTGTGTAAGGCTAAGCAATCGCCTTCATTAATTCAGAACTTTGCACTCCAACAAAGCCAAAGCAGTGTCTCAACAGCATAGTATAGGCTGTCATGAGGTGGAACGTGGTCAGTCACAGACATGAAAATTATCTCAATGTTTGTCGATACCTAATTGATTCATCATGATAAGCAATTGCGATAACCAATCACTCTTGTTTATTAACTTATAGAATCCTTGCACAAAAATAAATTTATCTATTATATATAGACTCTTCGATTGATCAAAATAATCTCTATCACACATCTCTTATTAATTCAAATATATATATATATATTTTGCAGTTTAATCGCATGGAATTAGCTACATTATATATCACTAGAATCTTAAAACTATAGATGTGAGTATATAGTGCGAGAGAGCCATCACTCTCTTATCTTTTGAAAGAGCGTTATCCACAGATTTTTGCGTGCATCCAAAAGAAGAGAACAGTGGCCTCAGGTTGCCGTTCTTTGCTTCGCTACCAGCCTCTCCTCATCATCCACAATTCTGGATCTAAAATATGTCCAAATGTGTGTGCTAAACCAGAAGAAAGCCAAGCTGATGAGCCAATCCACCACCAACCTCATCTTATTCTCAGCATGCGCGTCTACAATTGAAACAGAGATATCCCTTCTTAAGTAGAGCATTGTCTGGGTGTTTCTTCCAAGCATTTTCCTTTAGCATAATATATATATATATATATATGGTAGACTAAAGCTGGATCAAATAACGGTATATCCACATCCATATTTATTTTATCTTATAAATATGGTGGATATTTATTTTATCTTACGAATACGATGGATGTTGGTCAGGTACAAAAATTCATATATATATATATGGTAGACTGAAATTAGATTAAATAACAATATATCTGCATCTATATTTGTTTTATCTTATGAATACAGTGAATATTAGTTGGATGCAAAAATTTATATCCATATTTATTTTAAATAGATGTAGATATAAATCAGAAATCAAAAATATCGATATAAATACAGACATAAATTAAATAATTAAAATTTATGATCATAAAATTTTAAAAAAATATATTATATATTTAACATTCTATCCATATTCGAATAAATTTAGACATAAAAATAAATCTAAATAAATATATTATCCAATGCACTTTCATCTTAGAGATGCTTTTGCCTCTTTCAATGGAGGAGGGCTTTTGCCCTTGCTTTGAAATAAAGAGCACTATCTTCTGTTGGCCGCATCACCTTGTACTGCACCATTTTCGAATACTTGTCCAAGTTGGCCAACTTGGGTCGCTTCCTTTTCGCGGCGACGTTGTCATGCGGGAAAGCAACTTAAGAATGTGAGCACGAAAAACCACTAGCTTGACTATGAAAAGAGAAAACAAGTTAACACATGATAAAATTGTGTCCATTTTAAACTAAATTGTGATCTACATTTTAGTGCAAATTGTAGTATTTTTGAATATTTACCGCATTATTCTTGCAAGATGTTTGAACCATTTTTCTAAGAAATATATTATATTTTTTTTCTAAAATAAAAGAGACCTCTATACGTTATGTATGATAGTCTCGCAAAGGATTCAATTGAGACCAGACAAATTAAAGAATAAGATCAAGCAACAATTAGTAAATGCGAGAGCAATATTCACATCAGTGTGATTCAAGTAAAGAAGATATAACCACCACCTTGCTGATGATAAAACCTACAAGCACGGCCTTTTGCTTGCAAGAAAAGCAAAACAAATAATAATCTTGCATTCATAAAGGAGCTATTCTTTTTCATGTAAAAATTTACTTTTAACATTTAATTGCGGTATGATGAGCTTCAAAAAAATTTCTAAGTGGAGCTCTTAAATTACATACAAAGTGCGTTTGTATTTCACATGTGCTATTTCATTTACCATTAAAGATGGGTAATTACGATATATATCAGAGATAGGAATCCATCCATGGCTTCTTATGTTCTTACGGTGCTCTCTTTCAAATGTTTTTGCTCATTAGAGTATTGACTGAATCCAAGAGCAAGCAAGGCCCACTCAAAACTCAAAAGGTTCCTTATAACCTCCCTTTCCAATGGCCTTCTTTTGCGTTTCAGTGCACTTTTCCTAGATAGGCAGAGAGATTTAGATCTCTTGTCAAAAGGTTGCAAATGGTCTAAAAGGACATTGTCTTCTAATTTGCTAGCGCATGCAACATCACGAACCGAAAGCGAAAGACCATCATATGGCCTAGATTCAGTGATTCAGAGCACTTTTTGAGTCACCTGCTAATACCATGCTCTATTTATAATATCAATGATATGTACGCCCACACGCTATAGGATTGTAAATGCTCCACCCACCTACACATTCTCTCTCTCTCACTCTCGACTTTTGTGGTCTGGGGTTCCCTAACAAGTTAGGATAGCGGCCGAAGCATTTCTTTTCTTTCATTTAATATAATGGATTAGGGCTGCATTGGAAGGTATTTGCACAGCTTTGTTCCTGTACGAGGCCACTCAACTTCGGATAGAAGGTGACTGTCATACGGTGGCACGTACAATGGATTAACTGTTCCCTTAATTGTGGTCCTCTTTATCTATCTCTGCTCAAAAACTTATGGAGAATTAAAGAAATTGTTCAGATATTTAAGACAACTCATACATTTCGTGAAGGCAACCAATCAGCACATTAGGTAGCTAAGAAAGGAATATCAGGAGATGTGGATTACATAGAAGACTCTAATTCCAGTTCAGCTCATCGATTTGCCCCAGACGGAGGCATGGGTGCAGTTTCTTGAGAATTTAGTTGTTCCATTTTTTTTGTTTTGCATTCTTTTTTTTCTTTTTTTTTTTCTTGGGGAGCTTGCTCCCTATTGTAATTGTACCAAAAAAAAAAAAAAAAACTGAGTTCTCACCCTGTGGTGTATAGACACCCAAAAATCAGCAATCTGGAGATCAGGTAGACTTGATTAAAGTAACTGAAAATATTTTTCGAGACCATAAATTTTAACTAAAATCTATCTGATGCTACCTGAACTGATTTAACAGTTTCTAGAACAAAATTACATTGGTAGAAAGAACTTGAGCATGTATGATTAGGAATTTGGAGGTGAGTATGGCAGCTTTAGTTGTTTGGTTGGCCTCTTTGCACTATATAAGACTCGAGAGTTTGCTATTCATGAACTAGAAAAAATGTTAATAAAAGAAAAGATGCTGCTATGTTTATCTGGAAGAATTTTGCTACAGTACTCCTTTATAATATTTTACTATAAAAAGTGTTTTAGATATTCTCTTTCCTCCTTCCACCTGTCCCACCCTCGCAATGCGCCGCGCACACACCCCTCCCTCACCCTCCCGACAGTCTTCCCCTCTCCCCCCATGCTTGTGACGCACGTCCCCCCGACGGTCTTCCCTTCTCTCATCGGCGCTCATGCCCCCCGAGAGTCTTCCCTTCCACATCGACGCTCGTGCCGCACCCCCCTTCGGCCCCACTTCCCTCCCAACCCCCCCAGCACCCCCGTGCCGTGCCAACCCTCCTCCCCGATGCTCTTCCCCCCTCCCCCCACGAACAATCTTCCCTCCTTTGTCCCCCTCATCGGTGCTCATGCCATCCCCCCCCCTCCCCGACCTCTGCAGTCTTCCCTTCCCTCTCTCTCTCACTAGTGGCACCAGTGCTCTTTCTCCCTCCACGCCCCCCAACAATCTTCCCTCCTTTGTCCCTCTCATCGGTGCTCGGGCCAACCCCCCCGGGCAATCTTCCCTTCTCTCTCCCTCTCATCGACACTGGTGCTGCCCTCCTTCTTGTCTTCTCTATCGCAGCACGCCCTGCACCCTCCCTCCCCTCCTCTCTCCTCTTTCTTCTTTTTTCTTCTCTATTGCTCACTTGCAGGTCCTTCGCTGGTCAGTGCTCCCCCTCTCGCATGGCTTTGCCACCGTCTCACCCTCCCTTGCCCACGGCACCAACGCCAAACCCTCATTCCCCTACCCCCTCCCCTCCCGCACCTCCTTCGCCTTCAATGGTGCCTGTGGCTTCCCACGCCACCACCTCTTACCATTCGTGGCTTCTCCGTGCCACACCCTTCACCACCATCCCGCACCTCTCCTCCACCTTCAGTGGCACAGAGAAAAATTTTAAAAAATAAACTATTAAATAATCTTAATCTTTGAAATATTTACCGCATCAATCATGTATATGAATTTTTCATTCAGTTAAAATCTCTATTTAATTCGATGATCAAAAATACATAAAAAGTGAAAAGATTAAAATACCCTTTGGAGCACCATAGCAAAATCCTTATCCGAAACTTCTGATCCTGATTTTTTTTTATGCCAAAAAAGATGTAGTGGTGGTTTAATAGAGGTCAAAATATTGACTTGGCCGTTAAGGACAAAAAATGAAATTGAGTTGGGGATGCGTTTGGAGAGATTTTGGAGAAGACTGAAACATTTTCCTAAAAGAATTTTATGTTATTGACAGTTTGCTTATGGTGCAAAAATAGGTTCTATAATAATTTTTAAAAGAAATAATATGATTAAAAGGCAGACCCAGATATCTACATGAGGACGATTATTGTTGATTATGTCATGGAACTTTGGGAACTCGCAGCTAGCATTTTCTGAGAGAAATGGAACTAGCAGCCTTTTAGTTATATAAGCGGAGCGATCAGCTAAAGCTATGACCGAATTTTTTTTTTAATTTTGATTCAAGGGGAAAATCTTGGTTTCTTAGATACTCTCTCAAAATTAGGTTTTTATTATATTCATCCTAGGAGTTGAGAATGGTGAGAGGAATAATAAGGGATAAGCAAATCATTAAT